>NC_133661.1:131617368-131917368 GCF_037893015.1 Macrotis lagotis | reverse complement strand
CACTTCTCTCCTATGCGTATTATTTTCTTCATATAAAAAAAATTGCTTATACAATCACAGAATTTCAATGTCAGAAAGAACTTCAACAATCATGGAGTCCAATTCAGTTTCAAAAGGACTTTTGACTTTAAGATACCTGGTAAATAGACATACAACCGATTTGCTTGAAAACCTCCAAGGAGGAGAAACTCACCATCACTTGAGGTAGGTTTTCTACTTTTTGACAACTCTAATGGTTAGGAAACTTTTTCTGCCATCAAGGCTAAATTTGATATGGAGACCTCCAAGTATACGAGATAACTCCAAAAGGGGAAAAATACCATCTTGAGCATAAATCACAATGTGCCAGAGTTGGAAGGGATCAACTAGTTCAAACTTCAACCAAATAAGAATTCCTTGACAACATAACAAATGCTTATCCAGTCTCTGGTTGGAGATCTCCATTGAGGTGCAAACTATAATCTTTATGTCCCTTCTTTTGTGGAGTAGAGTGAGGACTGCAATGTTGGATAGTTTTAATTGATAGTTTTTTTTTTTTTAATAATCTGCTTCTCTGTAATTTCTATCACTTCTACTTTCTGCCTTCTGGGGCCTAGAAGAACAAATATAATCATTTTGCTACATAACAACCTTTCACATACCATGTTTCTTCTAAGTCTTCTCCTTTCCAGGCTAAACATGCTTAGTTTCACCCAGAGTTTTTCGGTATGATCTCCAGTTCCCTCCTGGTTGTTTTCCTCTTGACATTCTCCAAGTTTTCAAAGTTCTTCCTAAAATGTGATGTGCTGGATTGAACACAATATTCCAAATGTAATTGAGAAAGGCAGGGTGCAATGGGACTATTTCCGCTTTTGTTCTGGATATTTCATCATTCTATCCTGCCTTAGATCACATTACCTTGTTTAGACTGTCATAGAACACTATTAATTCATATGGAGGTTTCAGTCCCCTAAACTCCTCAGATCTATTTCAATCTTTTCCCCTTAAATGGCTTTACAACTCAGAATTAAATATCTTATGCAAAGTTGTACCTTATTCTAAGATACTGGGGGGGGCGGGTTAGGAACTCAAGCTTCAGGGAGAACCCATATAAGATTCATTCAAGATTAACACTGAAAATTCAGTGGCATTCTTGAAAGTTCAAGTGATGTACCATTTATTAGAAGCCAAGTGTATCCTTCATTTTATATGAATGCTTCATATCCTGGCATCAGTGATGATATGATACAGCCTAAACTCTTGGATCTGGGCTCAAAATAGCTTCTCTTCTCACTTTGGTTCTCTTAACCTAAATATAAGGGCAGAGTTTATGATAGATAAGGATAGCTTGGAAAAATTAGGCATGTCTAGCCTGAAGAAAAGAAGACTTGGATGGGAGGGAATGTGGGACGATGGCTAATTGTCTTCAAGTTTTCCATTTTCAGTATTAGACTAGCTATGCTTGGCCCTAGGGAGAAGAACTCAGAACAGTTCTTCTGTTCTTGGGCAGAGGTTCTAAGAGGGTTAATATTTAGGCTTAATGTTGGTAAAAACTTTTTTTTAATAATTAGAGTTGTTCAAAAGTGGAATGGGCTATCTTTTAAAAAATATTTTGTTTATTTTTCTAACCACATAAAATGGTAGTTTTCGTGTGTGTGTCTTAATATTCATATAATTTAAAATTTTTTTAAATTTACATTTTTCTTTATTTACATATTACCAAAATCTTGTTGTAAGAGTAAACAATTCCCCACAAAATAAAAAAAAAACCTCATGAGAAATAAAGTGGAAAGAAAGAGAAAAAAAATGTGCTTCATTATGTGTTCAGATACCATCAGCTGTCTCTGGGGTGGATTGAAATTTTTTTTATCAAAAGTCCAACATGGAAGTTACTTCCATATTTTTCCACAGGTCCTGTTACTGCTTGTAATTCCCTCCATCCATTCCTCCCCGCTACCATTTATTATATTTTCTCTCTCCTTTCACTCTGCCCCTCTTCAAAAGTGTGCTGTGGGACAGCTGAGTGGCGCAGCAGACAGAGCACTGGCCCTAGGGCCAGGAGGCCCCAAGCCTATATACCATCCCAGACACCCAGCAACCACCTGGCCCCGTGGTCCTGGACAGTCCACCTAATCCCACCACCTTGCAAAAAGTTAAAAAAAATGTGTTGTATCTAACTACCCTCTCCTATGATCTACCCTCACTCTTACATCTCCCCCTTCTTTCCCTCTGTCCCCTATATCCATTCCCTTTCTCTCCTTTTTTCTTCTAGATTTTTATACCCTATTATGCATGTATGTTGTTTTGTCTCTGAGCCATTTCCAATGAGAATGAAGGCTCCCTCGCAATGGTAGTTTTCAACAGTAACTTTTTGCAATTTTTGAGTTTTACATTATTCTCTCTCCCTCCCTTTCCTCCCCTCCTCCCCCGACAGAAAGCAATCTAATAGAGGATCCACATGTAAAGAAGAATCTAATTGGAAAAAAATTAGAGAGAAAAAAATCATAATACTAAGACAAATTTTAAAAATTGAAAATAGTAAGCTTTGGTCTATGTTTAAATTCACAATTCCTTCTTTGGATATGGATGGCATTTTCCATTACAAGTCTTTCAGAATTGTCTTTGATTATTGTGCTACTGAAGTGAACAAATCCATCATAGCTGATCATCACCCAGTGTTGCTGTTAGTGTATATAATGTTATGGTGTTCACTTCACTCAGCATCAGTTCATATAAGTCTTTCCAGGTTATTCTGAAGTCCTGTTCCTCATGATTTCTTATAGAACAATAGTGTTCCATCACATTAATTTGCCACAATTTGTCCAATGATTCCCCAATGGATGGACATCCCCTTAATTTCCAATTCTTTGCCACTATGATAAAAGCTGCTATAAATATTTTTGTACATGTGGGGTTTTTACCCTTTTTATGATCTCTTTGGGAATACAGATCTACTCGTAGTATTGCTGGATCAAAGGGTATGCATAGTTCTATTGCCCTTTTGGTGCAATTTTTAAATTGCTCTCCAGGAAAGTTGAATTAGTTCACAACTCCAGCAACAATGCATTGTTTTCCCATATCCCCTCCAACATTCATAATTTTCCTTATTAGTCATATTGGTCAATCTAATAGGTATTAGATGGTATCTCTAAGTTGTTTTAATTTGCATTTTTCTGATAAATAATGATTTAGAACATTTTTTTCATATGACTATAGATGGCTTTAATTTCCTCATCTGAGAATTATCTTTTCTTGTTCTTTGTCCATCTATCAATTGGGGAATGACTCGTATTCTTTTAAATTTGACTCTGTTCTCTATGTATTCTAGAAATAATTCCTTTATCAGGAACAGTAGTAGTAAAAATTATTTCTCAACTTACTGCCTTCTTTTTAATCTTGATCCCCTTGGTTTTATTTTTATAAAACTTTTCAATTTAATATAATCAAAACTATCTATTTTGCATTTCATAATCTTCTCTATCTCTTCTTTGATCATAAACTGCTCCTATTCTATAGATCTGACAGGTAAACTGTGCCTTGTTCTCCTAATTGGCTTATAATATCAGCTTTTATGTCTAAATCCTATACTCATTTTGATCTTATCTTGGTATTGGAAGTGGGATGTTGGTCTATGCTTAGTTTCTTCCAGCCTGTCTTCCAGTTTTCCCAGCAGTTTTTTTTAATCAGAGAGTGAGTTCTTATCACAGAAGCTGGAGTCTTTGTGTTTATCAAACAGCAGATTACTGTAGTCATTTTCTACTGTTTCTTTTGCACCTAATCTATGGAATAGGCTATCTTGAAAATTCTCCCTCCTTGGAGCATATCTAGTCAGAGGCAGGATGACTACTTTTCAAGCATATTAGAGTGGGTATTACATTAGTGCATGGGTTGAGAGCTATAGTTTAGGTCTCTTTCTACACTCAAAAGCTATGGTTCTGTAAGTCCATCATTCCTCCATGGATTCGAGATTTGTCATCCCAAAGATATTACTTGGGCAATCTCAGGCATTCTTGATGTGTATTATCGTAAGTTCTAGTGAGATAAGAAGTAGTTGTTCAAGAGAAGGAAATCTGGAGAAATCACAGGCAATGCTGCTTAACAGAACCCTGGATAACAGAACTGAATTCCCTGAAGAAGATGAGAGATGTGTTATTTCTTCACTTATTTAAAGATGGAATTGGAAATAGCACTAAACAATATATTTCATGTGTTTCTAATACTTGAGCCTTAGACCCAATCAGGGACATTCATTTAGTTAGCATGTATCTGGCAATCGCTGCTATGGGCCATTCTAGAGAAATGAGATGCTTCTCTACCTTTACCATTCAGGAGTTTGTAGGTGTTTGGAAGGATAGGATAGATCTGCTGAGGGAACAATTTTGTATTGATGCATGAGAGATGGGGAATCTTGGATTCAGGAAAAGTTCCTGGGCTTTGGTATACCTTGGGAAATTATGCCAGCTTTCCATTTGAAGGTCTTCTGGGACCACATAATGAGGAGCACCGCTGGGCTTGCTTCTGTTCTGTGCTTGGGAAAGGAATGAAATTGGCTGGGCATCAAAGCCTTGCCTAATACTTGGACAGAGGCCCTCCAACCAGGCAGGAGAACCACCACAGAGCTTTTAAAAAACCACTTGGAATGATTTAATTAAAGCTGACATTAAAAAAAAAGAAAGCAAAACAAAACAAAACTATGAGACCCTGACCTTTTTTTAAATAAAAAATCATGTATTTTCTCTTATCCTACAGGGTAACAGCAGGTTTGAGTTCTTCTCCTCTGCACAAACATTTGCTACAAAGCATCCCAATGGAAATAGCTCTCCCTTGTCTTTTCAATAAACCCACTTCATTTACTTTGTTCAAAGAAAAAAATACATATTATATGCAGGAAGCAATCTGTCATTGTCTGGGTGGAGAGCTTAGACCATCACACGGCCATCAGCACTGGGCTCCCAAAGTACTGCTCATTAAGCCATAATGATTCATGCTGGGATTCACTGGCAAAAGCACAGTGGAGATGAGTCCTAAATTGTCCTTATTGTCTCAATGGGTTTAACTTAGGAGGTTAGGCTCACGAGGCTTGTGAAAAGGGGACTCCTGAAGCCATTCAGTATTTGATCCTGGGAATGGCTTTTAGGCAAACACTATTCTAGACTCACTGGGGTTTACAGGGGGCACTTCTGAAGATGAGGGTAGGGAGGAAATGACTCAGAAAGAGGCTGTTTTTAAACTGGATTTCTCTCCTGACCTCATCAGTTAACCAATCAATAGAATAGTTTTTATCAAACAGTTATAATGAAAATATTTTATAGATCAAGACTTACTATATATATATATATATATATATTAGCTATAGTGAAAGATATTCTTTTTCTGAAAGTTTATCAAAATATACTTTTCCCTCACTGAAACTGGAACTGTTCTGGGAATTCCATACTTGCAGTTCTCAAGCTTTGCTACTTCAATGGATCCATGATCTCATCAAGGTGTAAGTGTATACTTCACAGCACATCCCATTCTGTGTGATAATTGTCCTTGTGCTCCCAATAATCCTCCCTAGAAGATCCTCCTAATATACCTGGGGCCTTTGTCAAGAACAGAGATTCTTAATTTGGGATCTATAAACTTAATTCACAAAATATTTTGAAAGCTGCATTTCAGTCTATTTTATTTCCTTTGTAATCTTTTAAAAACATTTAAGAAGGGATTCATAGACTTCACCAGATGGCCAAAGAGGTCTTGGATGCAATAAAAAGTTAAGAAGCCCCTGGTCTAGAAGATGTTTTGACATTGTTTGGATGCTGATGGGAAACAGAGCATTTCTATCAGTCATCCTCCACTTTTCTTGATTCACTGGTTCACTTTTTCTGATCATATCTCTCTTTGATGAGTCCTTGATGTTGCATCTATTGTAACATTTTTCTTCAGTAATTTTCAACAGCCCACATATGGCCACCCATACCTCCCTATTGTACATTGATTTGACCTTAACTTTTCAGAGAATCATTGTGTCATAAATTTAGAAATGGATCTTCAAGGTCATGGAGTTCAATGACCTCAATCTTATAGAAACTGAAGTTCTGACATTAAGCAACTTGCCCAAAGTCATCCAAGTATTAACTGGAAGTGCCCAGGATTTGAACCCATGTCCTCTGATTCTAAAGCTAGCACTTTTTCTCTGTCATATGTAGTCTTCAAGAAATAGTGGAATTTCATAACTTATAGTCATATGATACCACCAAAAATATTAATTTCAAAAGATGAACTTTTGTTTTGGGAGACGTTTGAGTCCATTAAATGTAGCATAAAATTTCCTAAAGGTGTTTTAATCTTTTCTTCTGTCCTATTCAATTCTGGACTCAGGCTATTATCCAGCCACAATATCTAGAAAAGATATATATTTATTATAAATAATAATAACAGATGACATTTGTTGGAATACTTTAAGTTTTGCAAAATACTTTACTATAGCCATATCATCTCCTTTGAACCTTATAACACTTCTGGGAACACCTTCCTCACATAAATAAGGAAGCTGAAATTCAAAATGGTTAAATGATTTTCCCATGGCCATACAATAAGCATCAGAGAAATTTGAATGCAGGACTTCCTAATGTTCCCAAATTCCAAATTTCATTATGGTTTAGGCCATATTGCTTCTTCTTTCAAGAAATTTCTTGATTATTTTTCATTTTTTTGACTGGGTTGCAAAGAAATATTTAAACCAAAAGAGACTAGAAATTGTCAATCATTTTTTAGACATTATTTTTAAGAAAATGGATTGCTTTATCTCAACCATGAGCAGGTGCTCATGGTCCTGATCCTCCTGCTGATTGTAATGAAAGCTTTGACCTACTCTATTTCTGACCTGGGTCAGTTTGCCTCTTCTTAGGCAACCTACATCCTTATAAGGATGCTCCATATTGATGTCTGATTTTGGATAGATACTTGATTGGCTTAGTCCTACAGAATCTCAGAACACCTGAGCTATACCCTCATGATAGTGGGCAACTCATGCCTAGCCTGGCAAGAACTTTTTTTTAAAACAAAGGAACCAGAATGTAGAATTGCTTTCTGAGACAATATTAAGAGCCACAGAAGAAAGCTCCACCTTGCTACTTGATAAAGACAGCACATATTTCTTTTCCACCTTGCTCATCTGTTTGCCAGGAATGGTCCCAGCTGATTATTTTCTGATTTATAAAAAAATTAAATCTACTTTTAAAGGAAAATTTGCAACTACTGATGATAATAATGTTTTGTTCTTTGTGTTACCAGGACAAGCACATGATTTGGATATGAATGAGGTGGTCCTGTACTAAGTCACCAGCCGCACTTTCTCCTTCAGAGCCATCTGAATCTAGTGGACAGATATGAATCCTGATGACTGGAGATGGCCCTGGAAGTGAGGCAAACAGGGTTAAGAGACTTGCCCAAAGTCACACAGTGGCAAATATTTGAGATTATATTTGAACTCAGGTCCCCAAGTGCTCTATCCACTGCACCACATAGCACCTCCCTAGCAATACTGCAAGTAATAGCAAGAATGTACTTGGGCTTTAAAGATCACCTAAAGAAGATTTCAAAATTCCTTTGAGGAATGGAAGCATTGTTGCATATGATATATCTATACATACATATAAATTCATAAATATGCTCTCTCTCTATATAAAACTTTGACTGGTACAACATTAATTTGGATATTTAATGGAGTACCCTGGAAAGTGCCCCATAGGCAAAATAATCTACTCTTTCATTTTGCTGATTAAAAAAAAAATGAGACTGAGAAAGATTAAGTGATTTTCCTTAGGTTATATAAGTAGCAAGGAATAGAGTCAGTATTTGAACCCAGATCATCAGACTCAAAATCCACTTAATTAAAAAAAATCCACTTAATTAAAAAAATTAAATGACTATGAAGAACCCTTACTTATATATTATACTTTCTTTTTTAATTAATTAATTAATTTTCATCTATATGTACAATACATATTTCCAAGTTACAAAATTTCCCTCCACTGTCCCTTCCTACCCCCTTCCCCTCAGCAGGGAACAGTCTGGTTAGCACTTTACATACATATTTTGTTAAATATGTTTCCAAATTAATATTTTTTTGTCATGAGGAATTAGAATTAAGGGAAAGAGATAATTTTTTAAAAGTGTTCATCAGATCTGGAAGGGTTTTTTTTCCTGTGTATTTTGTTTTGTTTTTCTTCCTCTGGTTGGGGATATATATTATACTTTCTATAGCTCTGTTTAAAAAATCTGGTTACCATTTGCTTTAAAATCTCAGTGTAGGGGTAGCTAGGTGGTACAGTGGATAGAGTACTGGCCCTGGAGTCAGGAGTACCTGGGTTCAAATCTGGCCTCAGACACTTAATAATTACCAAGCTGTGTGGCCTTGGGCAAACCACTTAACCCCATTGCCTTGCAAAAACTAAAAAAAAACTCAATGTAGGGTGGAGGAGAGGAATAATGTCATAACCATTCATCTAAAAAGTAGTATGGGCCAGAAATTCATGCCATAATTGGACTTGCATTGAATTAGACAGCAGGAGAAGTTACTAAAGAATTGATAGTGAGTACACCAAGCCAATGATTTAAAGATTAATTATTGATAAAGAAAAAATAAAAATTTATGCACATCAGAGAGCCTGTTTTGTAGATGCCTAGGAAACACTGATACCATAGATCTCATGACCACTGTTTGCAACAGGTCAATAAAGAACCAGTAAAGACACATAGGAAAATCCAACCGCTCTGCTCAAGATTTCTGCCTTTTCCCTCCTCTCTCATCTTCTTTGTATATAAATCTCTTTCTCTAACTACAGAATCTTGTGAGCAAATATAATACATTCTGGTAATGTTTATATTATTTCCTTCCCTTTGATATCCTAGTAAAAACAAGTTAGGGTGAAAAATCTTTTAAATGACCTGACATTTCATCTTAGCTTCTAAGAGGAGTATGGTTGGCTGGTTCTTGTGAGAAGAAACATGAATCTAGTCTTCCCAAATACCCAAAGCACAGATATGATGCCTAGAATGGTTTGGAGTGACTACCCTTGCAAACAATCTCTCCCTGGAGGTTTTTTTTTTAGGTTTTTGCAAGGCAAATGGGGTTAAGTGGCTTGTCCAAGACCACAGCTAGGTAATTATTAAGTGTCTGAGACCGGATTTGAACCCAGGTACTCTTGACTCCAGGGCCCGTGCTTTATCCACTGCACCACCTAGCTGCCCTCTTTGGAGTTTTAATGATTGTCCTTTAGTTCTGGTACAATGAGATTTATTGATTAAGTTCTTAATTACTACATGATATTATAAACTTTACTTATGTCTTCTTTTAGTCTTCAACTTTCCAAACTCGACTGAAACTTCTGTTTTGTCCTCATAAGGCAACAAGCTTCACAATATTTTTAGTTGCTGTTCTTTGGACCTTCCAACAAATATACATCTCAGATTGAAAAAAAACAACTCATGATGGCAGCATATGCTATTATTACATGAGAGAATTAAAATGGTTGACTCCTGGGGAAGAGATATATGTCAGTGTCTCAAATAACCCTTCATATCACCTTCAAATAACTTTTTGGGGCAGTTAGGTAGCACAGTGGAGAGCACTAACCCTGGCGTCAGGAGAACCAGAATTCAAATCTGGCTTCAAGACACTTGATAATATTTAGCTGTGTGATCTTGGGTAAGTCACTTAACCCTTATTGCCTTGAATCCAGGGTCATCTCTAGTCATCCTGAGTCATATCTAACCACTGGATGGTTCTGGAGGAGAAAGTGAGGTTGGTGACCTAGCACAGCATTGCACCTCTCCACAAATCCAATTTATGTGCTTGTCATGGCATCACCTCCCTGATGTCGTGGTTCTCTTCAAGAATGAAGGACAATCATCATCTCCAGTCATCCTGATTCATATCTGGTCACTGGGCCCAGATGGCTCTGAAGAAAGTGAAGCTAGTAATTGAGCACAGCACCTCTCCACTCAAAGTCAATTCACATGCATGTCATGGCATCACCTCCCCTGCTGGTATGGTCTTCTTTGAGAACAAAGGACAAATCACCATCAACCCTTCATTCAGAATGCCTTACCCATGTTCTGGTGCTGCTTCTTAAGATCTTATTTACCAAATCTCAGTATACTAGAACTGGAAGGTTATCAGGAAAATTTGAAAGAGAGAGATTTTTGGCACTGAAGTTTAGAGTTTACATTCTCTTAGAAGCTTATCATATAGTTTAAAAGATATTTATTTTCGATAAGAAGTTTCCAGATAGCGAGTTGCTTTACTCATGTGGGTTACTACACATAAGGACCTTTCCCAAACTTCCTAAAGTATTGTTGCTCTCTCAGCAGCAACATCCCAGTGTTTAGAATTACTATTAAAAAAGACTGCTGTCTTCAGGTTTCTGCCTTTTCTTCCCCCTCACTCTGTGAATTTCTTGGCAAAAGTTGATTTGAGGGTTCAATTAATCCTGTTTACTTCCATGAAGGTCAAATAGAGCTAATTCCATTTCCACAAAGATCTCTGAAGTTTTCAGATTTTATGATTCTATGTCCCTTGCCATAGTCAGAGTCATAATTCTACGCTGGATGGGATCAAGTCTGACCCAGTAGGCATTTCTTATGTTCTTATGATTTTGACTGATGTTGTATTCTGGTGACAGCAAAAGACCAACATGGCAAAGATAGGTTGGAATGAGTTTTCATCAGAGAACTAACAACAGCCTAAGGTGGTAACCACCATCCAACTCCAACACTCACAAAAGTGAATGATGCCATTCCCTCTGGCCTGAGGAGCAAAAAATAAGCTGCACGTTTTCAAGTATGGCTAGGGCACATAAAACTTTGAAGAGATAAATGAAATAATAATAAGAAAAACCTTATGGTACTGGTGTCTTATAATTTTCAAGTCACTAAAAATGTACATGATCTTATTTCCCTCTCCAAAACCTCTGGGTTGCAAGCAGGATTATTATCCTTATTCTTTGAAAGCTGAAGTTAAACAGCTCAATTCAGGTTTCGTAACTAATAAGTGACAGAACCATTACTATAACCCAAGTGTCCTGAGTTTTAGTCCAAAAGACTATGGTGCCTTGATGTCTAGCCTGCTATATCAATTGCTCATGTACTTTAAATTGCTTTTCAAGGAATGAAATTGGGTTTCTCGTAAGTTACCCCAGACTTTCTTGCTGATTCCTTTTTGAGACAAATGCATGCATTTAGTAGATGGCTAGAAGGGCAGCTTTGTGGTATATCTTTTGAAAAAGCTAAGTGGTCCTACAGGAATTTAACTTATCATACTTGGTTTAAATGTTTTAACCAGTTTAGACACAAAGATGGGAGGAAATGGGTAATAGAATATTTTTGTACTTTCTTTTCCCTTGAGGCACTTGGAGTGATGCATAAACAGTATTCCATCAATTCTCTCTACAACTTAGAGAGGTAGCATCCCTGTATTTAGATGAGGAAATTGAAGAGCTAAGAGATTAAATTACTTACCTGGGGTTATATAGTAAGAGGCAGGGTTGGAAGCAAAACTAACTCAGACTTCTGATGAATCATCTGGGTTGTTGTGAGTCTTAAGCAAGATTGTGAACATAAAATACTCTGCAATAAAAAAAAAACTTTAGCTAAAAATTTAAATATTATAGATTTTAATTATTGGGAAATAGAATTGCATCAGGAATAGAGTGCTGCAATTGGAGTCAGGAAGTCCTGGGTTCATATCTTATCTCACTTGCAACCCTTAATTTTTCAGTTCCCTGAATTTCCTGAAATGTAAAATGAAGATAACAATAGCATTTATAGGGTTGTCATGTATTGTCTCAGATCAAATAATAAAGGCAAAGTACTTCACAAACCTTCAAATCTTCAGACTACTACTACCACTACTACTACTACTACTACTATTGCTGCAATTATCAACCAGCATCATTAGCAACAACACATTGGTAATTGACTTAGTTCCTTTATCTGACATTATTTACAGAAGAAAATTACTTTGAACATGGAAATTGGGGAAAGAAAAAGGACAATGGACAAAGGACTACAGTGGCTGTTGGATTGAGCAGAGCCAGCATGGGATACAAGAAAGAATATTATACTTAGAATCCAAAAAGTTTGTTTAATCCCTACTAATTCACTTGTTAGGTGACCTTGAACAATCCTTTTTTACCTCTCTGAACCTCAAATTCCTCATCTATAAAATAAGGATAATAATAATAATAGCTTACATAATAGCTTTACTTATGCTGTCTGACTTGATTGCCCTAACATTCTATAGAGGTTTAAAGGACTAGTTCACAGTCAGAAGTGTAACTTGGATGGGACCATAAGGGATTTGTGCCAGGGTACTGAAATTTTGCAAGTATCAACAATACTTGTTCTCCTTCAATAGGTAGAAACAACTGAGCTTGATAACTGGTTAGCACTAACAATTAACTGAAATAGTAAGTTCCCTCTCTAGTTTTCCATCCATCTACAGCTTCCTCATCAGCAGCTTCCTGGAATATTAGAGTCTCTGCCTCATCTTTTAGAGGCAAGTGTCCTTGGGTCTTTTGATTCATGAGTACTTGTTTACTAAAGTCTATGTTCTTTTTCTCTTTCTCTCTATACCTCTTTCTCCATTTTATCTCTTTTCCTCCACAGCCCTTAACTGAATTTGTTTTACTGCTTACCCAGAATAGTTCAGGACCTTTTCTTGATCTTCAGCCTTTTTGATATCTTTTTAAGTCTTTGAATCTGTCATTCACCCCTTCCTTTCTGGACATTCTTTCATTTCCAGGTTTTGGACAAAATACTTCTTTCTTCTGATTCTTTCTCTTTTTGTATATCTGGCTATTCATTCCCAGTTTCCTTTGCCAGATTTTCAGGTTATACCCACTACATGTGAGTATCCTACAAGGCCCCATCTTACTTCCTTCTAACTGTTTTACTTGATGATCTCATCAGCTTCTACTGGTTTGGCTATCAGCTCTAGGCAGGTTATTGCCAGGTCTATTATAGCTAGCCTTAATATCCTCCCAAGCTCCAGTCCTTCGTCTCCAACTACCTTTGGGACATCTTAAATTGGATGACCCTTAAGCATGGTGGTGGTGATGGTGGTGATGGTGGTGAGGGTAGTAGTAGTGGTAGTACTAGAAGAAGTAGGAGTAGTAGGTAGTGGGAGTAGGAAGTGTAGGTTGTGGGAGTAGAAGTAGGAATATTAGGAGTTAGAGTAGGAGGAATAGGAGTGGGAATGGGAATAGTAGCAGTATTCACTGCAAGTGGTTTGTAATTTTTTGTTTATAATAGACAAAGAATATGGACATAGCCTATACCACTTTAGATACAATATGGTAAAGCAGAATGAGTATGGAATCTGGAATCAGAATCTGAATACTGGCTCTCCTACTTACAATCTGTGACCTCATTTAATTTTTCCTTTCCCTGGGTCTCAGTTTCTCCTAAAATGAGCAAAACATATGGTTGGGTTAAGATGATCTCTTAGACTCCTTTCAGCACTAGGATACATGACTTTATATTACCCTGATCAATGACATTTAACAATATTATTATTAACATATTTTAACCAAACTCCACATACTGGGAAATTCCAATCTAACTAGATCATTATTCAACATATAAATGAAATAGTTTGCAACAACACAAGGTAGTCCTCAAGACTGCATAGCATTAACTCCAGTGACTGCTAGTCTGTTAGTTATTGTGCCACATACTTGAATATTATATGGAAAGATTGACCCTCCTATTATGTTGATTCATGTATAATTATGTCTTCATGAAGTATGCAAATCATGTTGGTTTGGGGATGATGCATTATTTATTTTTTGGGGAAATCACCGTATATCTGTATTAAAATCCATAAATATGTTCTTTCTAAAAATTCAATTCTTAAAATAGAAAAAAGGGGATTAAGTTGCAAAATTTCAAGAAACTTTAGAGTGTTTAAGAAAGAAACCATCCATGTACTAATTTCAGTGTTTCAATTAGTTGTTGACTTTGAAAGACAAGAAATGTAAAAAGGTCTTCTGATGGAGAGAAGACAATCATAGACAAGTTAAGGGGAAATGTGGCAAGGTAGCATATGAGTAATCATAATCTTTTATTTTCTTTTCTGTTTCCTGCTTAGGAATAGGAGCAATTCAAGAATTAGTTCTTACCTTTCACAGAGAATAAGAGCTGAGTGGGGCACAGGGGTATAAAGTCCTTTCTGGGATTAAAAGAAAGGAGCCAGAGAGAAGCTTCTTTTATTAAAGCAAATAAAGCCAATAACCAAGGAAAAACTTAGATTATTATTATTACTTAAACGAACCCTTTGATAATCAGAATTTACCAACAACCATGGAGCCAGCTGTGCTTCTCTCTGGCTCCTAGTTCATATTTGTCAAATATTGTCTGCTCAAAACAATTTTCTTCTCTCCTTGGATTGATGATCCAAATTTAGGGATGCCACATATGTAGATTCCTATGGTTCTGCTCCTGACTTGTCTTACAGTACTTATTTCTTTAGTCTTCTGGCTCAGAATCTTAGATGCTTACAGCCTTGACCTCTTTACTCAGAATTCATTGCTCTCCTGTTTCCTCTGAATCATGAGACACTAACTTTGATCCGTTTCCTCAGAACGAACTTTTATCTTAGCTATAGAAAGTTCAAACACTCCTTGACAGAGAGGGCGAAGCCCTTCCAGAGCCAAGACATCCATCCTATCTGGCTTGTCTTCTTGTCTGGTCATTCTACCTTGTGGCAACTTCTAACCCAGTGTTGGATATTTGGCATACTGAACACATCACAATGACAAGAAGAATTCAAGAGTGTTTCTTTAAAATGGTGCAGCAATAATCAAATTAGTCAATAAGACTCTGGCCCCCCTGAGGTTGGGAGAGGGACTTCCATCAGTCATTTCATATTGCATTTTAGCCTTAGGCTTGCAAAAGGATATTTTTCAGTTCAATGTCCTCCTATGCATGCATGTACTTTCAAACTCTCTTTTTATTTTCTAAAATGAGGGGCTTGAATCTGATGACCTCTGAGATCCCTGTCAGTTCTAATTCTATGATTCCTTGCTTCTTTATAGGTTCCTGAGTCTCTGCCCTATTGCCTTATGACCAGCAGTTATTCCCGAGTCAGGATGAACCTGACTGAATTTTTATTTTTTCTTTTTTGAGTTGCCAAACTGAACAAAGTTAAATTATTTCAACTCTTAACTTTCTGGGAGTCAGTGGGAAATGACAGCAGTGAGACTTTGCTCAGGGTACATGACAAGTATTTTCCCATGTATAATAGAAGAAACTGCAAGTTCTACCAAGTTTGCAGAGTAGACAGAGCAGATTCTATGCATGTGGCATGCCTTACCTACTTCCTGCTCTCCAAATGACAGTGGGTATCTGGGTACTGGTCTGGTAGTTTTCAGAAGCTGCTGAGTGAGTTATTCTTTTCTGGTTTTCTGTGGGCGCTGAAGAGTAGAGAGGGAGGTTGGTGATTGTACGCTCTCAATGTCCTTGGCTCAGACAGATTTTTCTCGTTGCTCCAGTAAGCCCAGCCTAAGGCAAAATTGCTGATTGGCAAAATTTTTTTTCCTCTGTCCTTTCACCTCCCCCTGATAATCCATACAAGTGTGAGCATTTTCTCTTTGCACTTTCTTATGCCTTTTCTTAATGATTTTGTTATTGAGTTGTTTCAGTCGAACCTGACTCTGTGACATCAAATTTTTGACCTTTTTTAAATGCTCTATCCATTGTGCTATACCTCCTCTTTCCCCTTTTAATACTCCCTCTTTTTTATTTCCTTATCTTGTGTAGAGGGGAAACAATACTACATGATTCCCTAACATAGTGCCTTACTGGGCTTATCTTCACCTAGAGCACTCAAAGCAATGTTATTTTCCTCTCTTTGCTCCTGCCCCTCTTTCTGAATTTACCTATTTTTGATTAATTAGCTCAGAGTGCTGCTCCCTCTCTTATTAAGGAGTTAGTTATGTGAAAAACTTTTAAATTGAATTAATATTAATTCACTGTACTTAAGAACAGTGGTGAATTGATGTTCTTCAAGGAGTTGTTAGTCTTTTAACAAAGGACTCCTGGAAATGAAGAATCTTAACCCAAAGGAATGCCTTTAAAATAGAACTTCAAGGTCTGTGGCAGGCTTATTCAACTAATTAAAAAAATCCATATTTAATAAGAGCAAGACACTATGTTGGATTCTGGGAATCTAAAGACAAATCTTGAGTAGTCTGCCCTGATGGATCTTAGATAACATCTATTGGGAAATTATCTATCTATCTACTTAGAAATGGATAATTTCTTTTTTAATTTTTTTCTTTTTATTTTCTTTAATTTATTTACACATCACTAAAATATTCTTGTTTAAGAGTAAACATAATACTCCCTTCCCCACAAAAATATAAAACCTCATGAGAAATAAAGAGAAAGAAAGAGAAAAAGATGCATTTCAGTCTGTGTTCTGATATCATCAAGTCTGTCTCTGGTGGATCACAGTCTTTATCATAAGTCCAACATAGAAGTTACTTCCATATTTTTCCAAAGTTGCTGTTGCTGATTGTAATTTCCTCCATTAATTCCTTCCCACTACCATATGTAAAATTTTTTCTTTCCTTTCACTCTGTCCCTCTTCAAAAATGTGCTGTAGGGCAGCCAAGTGGAACAGTGGACAGGACACCGGCAGTGGGGCCAAGAGGCCCCAAACCTACATCCCACCCCAGAGATCCAGAAACCATGCAACCCTGTAGTCCTGGACAGGTCAACTCAATCCCAGCACCTTGCAAAAAGTAAAAAAAAAGATAATGTGTTATATCTGACCTTCCTCTCTTATGATCTACCCACTCATCTATCACCCATATCCCCCCTCGCCTCCCCCTGTCTCCCTTCTCTCCTTTTTATTCTAGATTTCTATACCCTATTGAGTGTGTATACTGTTTCCTCTCTGAGCTATTTCTGATGAGAAATTAAGGCTCCCTCATTCACCTCCCCTCCCCCATACCATTGCAAAAGCTATGTGAAATATCTTTTACATGAGATATCTTAGCCTATTCTACCTCTCCTTTCTCTTACTCCCAGTACATTTCCCTTTCACCCATTGACTCAATTTTTACAATGTATTATATCTTCAAATTCAGCTCTCTCCTGTGCCTCATCTATAAAGTTCCTTCTACCCGCTCTATTAAATGAGAAGGTTCATATGAGTATTATTAGTATCATCTTTCCATGCAGGAATACACACAATTCATCATCATTAAGTCCCTCATAATTTAACCCTTGTCCACTCTCTCTATGCTTCACCTGAGTACTGTATCTGAAGATCAAACTCTGTTCAGCTCTGGTTGTTTCAATAGGAACATTTAAAATTTCCCCATCTCTTTGAAAGTCCATCTTTTCTCCTGGAAGAGGATGTTCAGTTTTGTGGGGTAGTTGATTCTCTATTGCATTCCAAGCTCTTTTGCCTTCAGGAATATTATATTCCAAGCCCTATGAGCCCTTAATATAGTTGCTGCTAAGTCCTGGGAAATCCTCACTGCAGCTCCATGATATTTGAATTGTTTCCTTCTGGCTGCTTGTAATATTTTCTCTTTGACTTGAGAGTTCTGGAACTTGGCTATAATTCCTAGGGGTTGATTTTCCTTTGGATCTCTCTCTGAAGGAGATCAGTGGATTCTCTCAAGTTCTATTTTCTCCTCTGGTTCTAGGATAGCAGGGTAATTTTCCTGTGGAAATTCTTAAAAAATGAAGTCAAGGCTCTTTTCCTGATCATGACTTTCAGGTGGCCCAATAATTTTTAAGTTATCTTTTCTGAATTTGTTTTCCAGATCAGTTGTTTTTTTCAATGAGATATTTCACATTTTCTTCTAGTTTTTCATTCTTTTGGTGTTGAATTATTGTGTCTTGATTTCTTGCAAAGTCATCAGCTTTCTTTAGCTCCATTCTACATCTGAAGAATTTACTTTCCTCAGAGAACTTTCTTATCTCCTTTCCCATCTGGCCAATTCTGCTTTTTTAAAAGCATTCTTCTTCTCAATAACTTTTTGAATAACTTTATCCATTTGACTTAAACTGGTTTTTAATATGTTGTTTTCTTCAGCATTTTTTGAATCTCCTTGACTAAGCTGCTGACTTCATTTTCATGTTTTTCCTGCATCTCTCTCATTTCTTTTCCCAATTTTTCTTCTACCTCCCTTACTTGATTTTCAAAATCTTTATTGAGCTCTATCATAGCCTGAGCCTAATTTCTATATTTCCTGGAGTCTTTAGATACAGAAGCTTGGACTTTCTTATCGTCAGATTGTGTATTTTGGTCTTCCATGTAACCAAAGTAATTGTCTATGGTCAGGGAGGTTTTTTTCTGTTTACTCATTTCCCCAGCCTGTGCCTGGTTTGGGACTTTTGAGTACTATTGGGAAACCCTACCACCCCTCTACAAGGACCTCAGTGTATGAGGCTTTGACTGCTCTCCTGTTCTATTGAATGACCACTAGCTCACCTTCTGGGGCCCCAGACTGTGACCAGGGTCTGAATGTGGTCAAAGCCCCAGAGTCCTGTCCCAGGGACAGAGGACAGACTTTGGCAGTCTCCCACCACTCCCTTAACTTCTGTAGACTGAGCTCTCTGGAAGTAGCTGCCGGGTGGCTCCTGCTGGGTGGGTCCATGGGCCTGCTTCCATTTCCTGGGATCTGGGCTATGCTGAGGGCTGAGGTCATGCTGAGGATGGCCACATTGGCCTGGGCTTCAGGCTTACTCTGGCAGAGGTCACCCTGCTGATCTTCCAAGTTGTGCTTGGTGCTCCCTGGGGTGGCAGGTCAGGAAACAGCTTCTACTGCTAGGACCTGGGGCTCCGAGGGACCCAGGTACCCTGGGGCTGTTCTCAGAAGGCTGAGTCTCCTTTGCTCAGTCATGCTGCCACCCCTCCAACCCCATGGAACAGAGTCTTCCCATTATGTTCCAGATTACCTTGGGCTGGAGAATTACATCACTGAATCTTTCTGTGGGTTCTGTCTCTTGAAAATTTAGTTAGAGTCATAATTTTAAAGTTTTTGAAATATTTTGGAGAGAGTGCCTAAGAGAGGCTGTTCTCTGACCTCCATCTTGGCTCCACCCCCAACTGTTAGATAAGAGATATTTTATTTTTTAGCTTTTTTTTGCAAGGCAATGGGGTTAAGAGGCTTGCCCAAGGCCACACAGGTAATTATTAAGTGTCTGAGGCTGGATTTGAACTCAGGTACTCCTGACTCCAGAGCCCATGCTCTATCCACTGCGCTACCTAGCCGCCCCCTGTAATAGAAAATTTCTTGACAGACTTTTCCACCACCTGACTCTTATTGTACTTTAGCATTATGGTAGCACTTACTCTGTCTGTGGCTGATGGGTTGTGTAGTTAAGTTAAATTTCAGGTGTACCTTAGTATAGAACTTTATTTTGTTTAACAGTCATAAGAGATGCTACTGTTTCTGGTGTGGCATTTCCTAGGTTATGATCAAGTAGCATTGATTTTCTTGATTTATGGGAGGGTTAAGGACCAAAAGATTTTAGTGTAAGTACTGGGTGGAGATGGGATGGGGAAGGCATATTTTTGAGGAAAGAGAGAAAGAATGGGATTCTGCAGCTCCTTTGCAATACTAAACTGTACCTCTCTATAGTTCTTAAAGTCTTGCCTTTAAATTTTGGTAGATTCACATTGTTATGAAGCCTTTGAGTATCCCTTCCTAATGTTACACTAGTTATTCAATGCCATATTGGTCTGATCACAGGCACCTCTGAATGAAATGTTTCTTTGTATGAACATGAGATTTCTTGGAAAGGAAGAAATATATAGATATTAATTAAAAAATTAAAATGCTCAGCTAATATTATTTTGGGGGGAATGTTACTTGCTTGGGGACCAATACTATATTCCTGTAATTCTTTCTGGATCTTCCCCCTTTCCTCCTAATTCCTTAGCATTGAAGTATTATTTTAAGTGTGAGCTCTGTATCTTCTTTCTTTCTTTGTTCTTTTTCTCCTTATGATGTTATTTATTGAGGTCTAAAATACTTTTCTTTATTCTTCATTAATGAACTCTATTTCTGTAACTTATGTAGTTAGAGCTAGGAAGGTACCTTATAGATAGAGATCTTCTGATCAAAATGTCACATTTTTACATATGTGGAAAATGAGACTTACAGAAGTTTAGTCATTTGTCCAAGGTCATTTCTGTGTCCAGTTTCTCTGACCCCAGATCTATTGGTTTTTCCGTTACACTCCATAATTTGTGAATGAAAGGTTGACCAAAGGAAGGAGAAATTGGGTTTATAAAAAGGGAGAGGTTTGGAAAGATAATTAAATTTTGAAGGGGATTTGTGGTTAAAAAAATAACAAGGGCCTGGCATCAAGAGTCTTAATTCAAATATCAAAACTTCCATTTGGATCTCTCCCTAACTGTGTGGTCTTTGGGAAGGTCCCTTTAACTTCCAAGACTTCAGTTTCTCCATTTGGCAAAATGCAAAGAACCCCTGTTTACCAGACTCAGGGGCATTTAATGAGCAATGATAAGTTAATGTCTGTAAAGTGCTTTTGGGCTTCTCCAAGAGGGGCTCTGGGTGTGATGATTATTTTGTTTAGCCTTGTGCACCAACAGTATAGTGACCTACCTAGTGATGTTGCTGCTGACCCAGAAAGAGAAACAGAAAGAAGAGCAGCTTTGGTTCTTCATGCCAGACAGAGCATATGGAAGAAGAGTTAAACAAGTGTTCTCTTGGTTTCAAAAAGTGAGGCTTTTTTTTAAAGAAGCCACGCAAATAGAATGTTGGCATTCTGTTTCTAGTCAGAATTGTTCCTTAGGATAACCTCTTTTGCATCTGCATGTTCTGTTTATTTGACAAGGAATGGGCTAAATGAATTCCATTTTATACCAAGACCTTGGAACTAAAATAAATAACTTCTTTCTGGGTATCCATTTTCAAGAAATGAAAAGAAGCCATTCAATGAAGAAAGTAGCTTGTATTTTTTGGCAGATTGCTCTGCACCATAGACACGTCTTCATTTTGATGAAGCATTGATAGAGGACTTGTTCAGGTACTGAAGTTGCACTCAAACTACAACTCACTTTCTAAATCCAAGTTCTGTCCTCAGGTGTCTTATTTCCACTTTTAATCATTTCCATGTAGGAAAAATTAGATCTAAGGCATACATACATATATATATATATATATATATATATATATATATATATATATATATATATATATAATTTTTGTTCCAGAACCATATTCACTGGTGATTTATTTTCAATTTAATTATTTTTTCAACACAGGCATTTAGTGCCTCCTAAGATCTGGGCACTGTGTTAGGCACTGGAAATACAAAGACTAAAAAAGAAGTAATCCTGTCTTGGAGGAGTTTATTGCATTCTAACATGAATTCCTAAACTAGGTGAAACCCTCTATTGTGTTATCATTGGTATTCATAAGGTTACTTTTGGACAAGAATTGTTATCACTTGTTTTATACTCAAGTTCAGTTTCCCAGATTAACTCCTAATGATCCTTTTTAATGATATCATCAATGAACATGATGATATTCACTGGGGTCTTGCCATGGAAACTTTAATTATTGAGATTCTCTCTCTCTCTCTCTCTCTTCAAATCTATATCTATATCTATAGCTTCATATATATTTGCATCCATTTGCATCAAATATACATATATGCATATGTAGACACAAATATAAGGCATACACATATGGGTAATGTATGATATATTATACATATGATACATACACACACACACACACACACACACACACACACACACATATATATATATAGATAGATACTTAAACACATTCTTGCATCTCCCTATTAGAAAGAAATCTTCTTGAGAACAGGGACCTTTTCAGTTTGTGTGCCCCTTTACCCTCCTTCTGGCTCTCCTTTATATGTTCTCTTCCATTATTGGAATGTAAGCTTCTTTAAGGGAGGGTCTATTTTGCTTTTTTTATTTGCAACACTAGTGCATAATGCAATGCCCAAGCAGTTAATACATGTTCTTGTTCTCTTCCCCCCTTTCCTTTCCCTCACTCTCTCTCTCTCTCCCTTCATTCTATTCAAATGCCTGTTGGGTAGAATTACTTTGGAATCACTTTGGTTCAAATAAATTTTTCAGGATCCAAGAGACTCATGAGATTAAAAGCAAGCTTTCTTAACTTGGAAAATTATCTTACCTAATTTCTAGTTGAAAACATTTCTGCAAATTACAGCACAAAAGTGATGACCATGATATGTCTGAGCTATTAAAGAGACAAAAATGGAAAGGAAAAAAGGAAATTTTATACATGAGCAAGAATGACTCATAGTTTATATGAATTACAGAAAAATTCTTGGATTTCACATAATGTTAGAATTGGAAGGAAGCTTATAGAGCATTTGGTCTAGACTCCTCATTTCATGAATGAGGAAATGCCAGCCCTAGGAATAAAGTGACTTCCTCAAGGTCACTGAGCAGCACATTATACTTGAATTTTCAAATCATTGGCTTTTTCACAGCAAAATTCTAAAAATTCAATTATTTAAGTGTAGAAAGACACATCTGGGAGATGTGTCTGGATTTTCAAGTCAATAAAAAAGCACTTATTGAGTACTAACTGACTGTGGAGGACTAACCTAGCATAAAAGCAGACAACAAGTTCTTCTTTTCATTTATAGAGCTCTGAAGCAGGATTCCCAAATACACTACAAAACTATTTTGACATCAGGGAAGCCTGGTTTGGAGATTGAGAGGGCAGTCAGTCTCCCCCAGAGATCTTGACCTCACACTCCAGCTTTTGACCTCAGAGAAGATAGCATGAAGCTGGGAACAGGACATTTAATTTGGAATCAGAAGGTCTGAATTTCTGCTCTCCTATTTCTCAGCCTACTAGCTATGTGACCTTGGAAAAATCACTTAACTTCTGTAAAATGAAATATTTGCCTCCCTCCCTGTGTTGTAAGGAAAGTGCTTTGTAAAGTCTAAAATGCTAGATAAGTTGAGTACTTTATGCTACAATTATTAGATGACCTCCTGTATTGTGAATGGTTAATATACCTTTTGAGATAATTTGGGGATGTGGTTTTGATAAAAGTACTTGAAAAGCCAATAGGAGAATGTGTATGGGTTATTGCCAAGAGGAAGAAGCAAGGCTATTGCTCCAAAAGTTATTTCACATTAAATTTCTCAGATTTGGGATTCTTTGGTTAATAGGCATTTGTGCCCAAATCTCCTATTAGTCCTGCTTTTCTTCCTATTGCACTGGGGCAAAGATTTTTCATTTCATACATCATTTACAACCTGCTGCAGTGATTTCACCAAGGCAGCATAAGCCATTAGCCTGCCAAAGTATTTTTTTTTCCTAAAGAGGAGAGAAGAAACTTATTATAGGCTTATTTTTATTCCCCTTAGTTCCTAAAAAATTAAAAGTCACATAGAGGTATGACTAATGTTGCCATTGTATTTATATATCACAAGAAATTCAAAGAACAAGAGGTGTTACAATAACCATCCCTGGAGATTGAGTTTTTCACACCTGCCTGGAGTATGCTGAACAGCTCTTGGAATTAATGACTTGGCTTCTACCAAATGCTTGAGGTACACTCAGGCAGAACTCTGTCTCCTTAGAGCCACATGTTCACTTCTATCCACCCCCATAATGCACCTGTTGAGCTTTGTGTGGATGCACCTGGAACATCTATGTCGGATTCGCCCAAAGGGCTGTGGAATGTGGCAGATCTACTCTTATCTTCACTGACTGCAATGGAATGCTAATAGAGAGAACCAATAGACCAGAGTGAGGAGTTGGATGTCTTTAGAGAAACTTCCACTAAAGAATGGGAAAGATTAGACAAGGTAGGAATTTAGAATTACATATAAATGGAGTAGGTAGCCACCTGGGAGACAGTGTAGTATGGAACCTCGGTGTTCTTGACTTCATATCCAACACTCTCATTATTAATCATTCTTCTTTCCCTCTCCCTCCAGCATGAATTGAAGCTGAAAGTCATAGGCATGTCATTTATCTGTTCATAACTAGCATTTATATAGTGCTTTAAGGTTTGCAAAATGCTTTATAAATATTATCTTACTTGAACCTCTCCTCTCCTCCAGTATACTTGGGAGGCTGGTATCATGTTGTTGCTGCTGCTGCTGCTGAAACTGAGGTAGATAGAAGTTAAGTGACTTTCCCCAGAGTCACACAGCTAGTAAGTTTATGAATCAAGGGTTGAATTCAGGTTTTCCTAATTCCAGGTCTAAGCACTTTTTAAAATCAATCCATCAAAATTCATTTTGATAAGGTGACTACCATGTGACAGAATACCTGTCATTTGCAAAGAACTCAATTCATTTAAGGAACTCTGCCAGGCTGTGAAGATACACACAATAACACCTATAAATACGTATGATAGATTTCTCTGTCTGTCCTTCTCTCTCTGTTTCTGTCTCTGTCTTTTTCTCTAAAAGAGACCTTATTCTTGAGAGGCTAACAGTCTAATAGGCTTGAAGGACAACTATTTTTTATTCCCATATAGAATGATGATAAAACTAAAAGGTGATGTCCAAGCAAAGATTACAGTTAAAGGAGAAAGGGATGACTCTTTCCCACTATTCCTCCAAAATATCTCTCCTAATCATATTCCAGGTGTCTGAAATTCCCCCATAATTAGATCTGGGCCAAAGGACTTCTGGGTTAAGAATTTATATCACCTAGAAGGAATAGCACACCAATCATCATACTTATGGAAATGAGCTTTTGTGATTGATTAGTTATTACAGTTTGTCACCTAGGAGACAGCAGGACCCAAAGGTAATGGCATCATGACAGCTAAATTCTGATGGGAACAGACATTTGCTTCAGCTTTGAATCAAAAAAGTTGAATCTAACATACATTTGTTAATCGCTTACCTTGTGCAGACCCCTGAATTTGGTATGGGGGTGGGGCATAGAGTATTAATATAGGAAAAGGACTCTTATCTAGTATGGAAGTATGATCTATGCACACAACTACAATACATCACAAGACATGTGTTTAAGAGCGATGCAAACAAATGTTATGCAAGATCCAGAGGGATAAAGGTCATTGTTGCCTTGCAGTTAGAAGGATGTAGGGAGACTTTATGTAGATTGTAGCATCTGAGTTGAACTTTTAAAGAATGGGTAGGAATTCAAAGAGCAGAAGGTGACTGTGGGTCATTCCAGGCATAAGAAATTGCATAAGCAAAGGCAGGGAAGTAGCTGACTGTGGTGGTGGTGGGGGGCATTTATAGAGAATAAGGGTAACTTACTCTACAGCATGAGATATGTGGAAGAAAACAATCTGAGATAATGCTGCAAAGGTAGGATGGTGCCAGATTGTGGAGGTCTTTGAATGTCAGGCAGCTTTACTTGGTTCAACAATTCAACAAGCATTTTTCAATGGTTGGTGATTGGGAACCATTTAATGGTTTTGAACAGAGGAGTGACATGGCTAGATCTCATTGATTTAAATTCTGGCTGACAAATGGAAGGTGTTCAAGGGTAGAGGGCTCTGCCTCTCATCCTTTGAGGCAGCAGGACAGCCTTGGCAGCCCCAGGGTTATGCATCTCAATTAGCAAAGATATGCTCCCTCAAGCAGATTGTTAATGTGATTGGTAAGTAAGACTGCTGTGCATCTGCCTGGGACACATCTCTTTCCTCTCCAAAGGTTTCAGAGGTTTGGACTTTTTCCTGTAGAAGGTCAAGATGGGGGGGTGGACTTCTAAAGGGCACAGAAGGGGGGACAGACTGCAACTTGGACTACTTTTGAGAGCTGAAGGGAGTGGTGGTGTACCATATTTCTGCTTGCTTACTGACAAAAAGCTAGCATAGTAATATGGTATATCTTCTATTGAATGAGCCTAAAAATATAATGGTTAATCAATCAAGAAGCATTTATGAAGATCAACTATGTACCTGCCATTTTGTTAGTGCTAGGAATATAATGATAGAATTGAAATAGTCCTTCCTCTGAAGGATCTTATGTTCTATCAAAAAAAGTAAACATTGGTGTGTGTGTGTGTGTGTGTGTGTGTGTGTGTGTATAAATATACATATATATATATACAAATATGTATGTGTATATAAATATATAATGTATATAAGTATATACTCATAATAAATATGGAGGAATATGAGGTCATTTAGGGAATGAGAGAAGACTGTTGATGTTGGGAATTAGGAAATACTTCTTTTAGAAAATGATGCTTGCATTATCTTGAAGGTAGTAAAGGATTCCATCACAAAGGAATGCCTTCCAACTGTGAAGAAAGTAGGGCAGACAGTACAAAGGGATGTATGCATGGATCAGCTTAAAGGTCAATTTGACTGGACTATAAGGTGTGGGAAGGAAGGTATAAGGAAGACTGGTAAGATGTAGAAGCAAGGTTGTGATGGGCTTAAAAGTTGAACAGAGGAGTTTATAGAGACAATAGGGAACAGTAGTTAGTTTATTAAGGAATGACATGATCAGAGCTTCATTTAATGAAAATCACTTTGGCAGCTCTGTGGAGGATGGATTATAATGGGGAGAAATTTGAAGCAGAGAGACTTAAGGGATCATTGTCTGAATTAGATTATGTGAGTAGTGAGAAGGTGATAGAAGAGAAAAAGCTGATGAGAAAGAGGCTTTCTTGAGAGGAATAAAGTTAATGCAATAAAGAGACCAGTTGAGTCTTGGGCAGTAGAGAGAACAGAGCTACTGTATTTCTAATTGAACTGGGTCTGGGTCTTTCTCTCCTTACGTTGTCTCTGTGATGGTGGGTTTCTGTACAAATATATTTATCAGAACCAAATTGTTGCTTTTACTTCTGCACAGTATGAATCAGAATTGGAATAAGCTAATTTGCTATTTTCTTCAAAAAATTAAAGATGTGTTTGACAGTCAGTTTTACATATTATATCATCATTCAAGGACTGGTTCTAGGAATTCTTGAGCTTAAGGAGGAACTGTTTTAGTGTCTCACCTCCTTTCCCAGTATCTACCACTAACAGGCTATCCAAGGGCAAGGTCCCTTTAATTACATGCTCTGTGAATTCCTCAAAGTATAGTTGGCTCAAACATATGTGTTAGGATATGCTCCTCAGGTCAGGAAGTTCTTTGTCAGTAAGCTACTTCTGACAACCATGTCAGTAAGAGATCGTGGTATAATTCACAGCCCCCAAGAACTCTGAAAACATTGTTCTGGAACACCAGAGAAAAGGGTCAAACAAGGGAGTTTCTCCATTTGGATAGTGAGAAGACAAAATGCTTTGTGAAACTCTGAGGTAGATTAGGTGAGAGGCCTCTCCCTGTATCTGGTGATAGTTAATAATTATAAATTGTCTTGGAGGAGACTTTTCTTCATTTTCCAAATGGTAACTAATTAACTCTTAGAGATGAGAATTAGGGTACAAAGGAATGATGGTGTGTATATATTCCTTTTTTTTTTTTTTAAAAAAAGAAAAGCTGAAATAGATGTGTGGTAGATTTTTTTTTTGAAGAACATTCTTTAACTGATGAAATATTTATGATGACATGTTGCCTAGCAATGGCCATCAGACCTTCCTGAATATGCAGGAGGGGAAATTCAATGGGGATGCTTCCCTCTGAGAGACAGAAAAAGGGAAAAAAGACCTAGCTTAGTGAACACATCCTCCTCCTCTTCTTCCTTCATGAAATTCTGACTAGGTTTGGGGAAGGAAAATGTTTTACTTGGTGAGGTGGTTGTGTTGGCCAGAATAATTTAACAGCCAAGTGGAAGCAGAGTTGGTGGAGGACTCTAAAGAGATAAAAGCAGACAGATTGTCAGAAAGCACTTATCTGTCATGTACCAAAATGGTTTATTTTTTGTCACTGCTTACTGATGTGTGTCCTGACAACAGTGTCCTTGTTTCTCTTCTTTTCCCTGCCCATCTCATGCTGTCAAACTGCCAGGCTTGATCAAAATGAACTGGGCCCATGAAGCTGGGTCCTAGGTTCTCCACATCTTTTTCTTTAAGAATTCTGGTTCTGAGGGTAAGAGATCAATGCTCCCTGAAGGGATATGCACTCCCTCCTCCATTTCATTATTTGCTCTAAAATAGGAAAATTGCCTTTCAATGAAATGTAAAGAACTCATTTTCTTCTAGACAGGTGTTAATATCCTCATGAAGTTATTAAAGTGGTCACAATGTGAAAACATTGAGTGTTATTGAAAACTGATCCCATTATGAAGGGATCTCAATCTGCCCCTTTACTGTGGAAGGAATAGCTATAATTCATAAAGTAGGGAAAAAGATGAATCTGTAGCTTAATGACAAGCAAAGGTATCCCACCATGCCACATAAGTGACTTTGCAAAGCTTTACGATCTGGCTATACATAAGAGTTAGAGGGAATTGATTTAATTAGAAAACTAAAAGACATCTGACCAATCATGACAAATCTAAAAATAATGTTTAGGATCACTTTGATTTCTGTGCAGGAGAAAAGAGAAAAAAATAAAAATCAAGGGCTACTCTGGGTTGTCATAGTTGTCATAATCATTTAATTGACGATAAGTGTTAAACATAATATCCTATTGCTTCTATTAAGAAAAAAGGTGAATTCTTTCTTTCTCTTTATCATGATAAAGTTCAGTTATTTTAGTGCATGCTAGTGTTTTTCCTATTTCTACTGGCCCATGGATCACTAATATGAATTGGTAAGAAATACTGCTGTTTATCTATATAGGTCATAGACTTGTGGGTAATGTATCCTACCTGGACCACTCTGTAATAGTGGGATAACTAACTTGCTCAGTCTACTTAATTGTCTCCTTTTGCAATATGGGCAACAAAAAATTTAAATTTTTGTGGCACTTTATAATTTATAAAATGCTTTATAAATACCATCTTATTTGATCCTCAGCAACTCTCAAACGTGAGGTAAGTCATTTGAGTATCATTAACTTCTAATTATAAAGGAGTAAATGGAGATCCAGAGAAGTGGGTGACTTGCCCAAGAACTTTACTTGAACTTGGGACTTGAAGGGGCTTGAACTTGGATTCTCTAATTCTAACTATGCAATGGAAGAACTGAATTCTTGTTCCATTGTACTATGCATACTTCTATGAGTTGATGGCAAGGGAGAATTTGTCCTTGACAACTATGGATGAAAGGCTAAGAATAAGTGGCAAAGGACTATTATGTGTTGTTCCTTTTTGTAGGCTCCTGGTGAGATAGACTGTTGACACAACCATAGGCAATGCTTTTGACACAATCAATGCCTGAGAATTTCAGTGGGACTGAGGGCAGAAGGAGCTTTCAGTAGGTTAAACCACATGTCAATGAGGCTAAGTGCAAAACTGGATGACCCTCCACCCTCCCCCAGCTGGATTAGGGTTCTAAAAATATCTCTAAACACATAATATATTTGACTGACCTGACAAGTAAAGTCATCAAAACTTGCTTCCTGCTGTTCGACAGAGAGGAATTTTCCCCTGGTCAAAGCTTCTTTTCTTGAAGTCTGTCACCTTCTCCAGTTTATATCAAAACCTATGAATGTTTATGTAAAATAAGAGGAGATGCTTAACCATTCAAGGCTGGGACATGAAGTAGAAATTTTTTCTTTATACCAACCCTCTTTCTGGAAATGGGAGAAAATACCTCTAAAGGACAAAGGCTGCTTGTCGAATTTCTCTTTTAAAAAGTCACATATAACAGGGAGCTGAGATGGAGGTGTGGGGTATTTTATATGTGAGGAAGAATTTGTATTTACTTTACCTATGTAGGTAAATCAACAATTAAGTGCTAAAAAGAAAAAAAATAATAATCTCTCTTACTATCCTTTAACCAAACAAAATTTCAGACAGTATTTCTTGGTCATTGGTTTATGGGTTTATAGATGGAAAGATCTTGAGACATCATGTGGTTCAATCCCCTCATTTTGCAAATAGGAAAACTAGGACCCAGAGGAGTATCTGGCCCAAGTAGTAGAAGTAGATTATAGAAGAATTCCAACTCCAAATTGAATATTCTTTCCACCATACAATGTAGTCTCTCATATTCTTTTTAAACTTCATATTCTTTTCAAAGATATTGTCCCATTCTCCCCTTTGTTCTTACTGATTGAGAGATGAAGGCTAAATGAATAAGATGATTGGGGAGATAATCTTTGGAAGGATTCTGTAAATAACAGAGCATATTATTTTACGTAAAGGCAGATCATATTTTGAGGCCATGATGCTGGAGAAAGAATAAGAGTGTTTCTATAGACTTTGGGTTATGAGGGTATCCTACTTCCGGTTAAAATAGGAACTCCTTTGTTTGGCATTTAAAGGTCTCTGCAATCAAACTCCAGCCTACCTTTCTAGATTTAGTTTATATCACTCTTTTTCACACATTCTAATTTCTAGCCAATGCCCTACGAGTGGCATTTTATCTCCCACACCAATGCAGCCTAGGAGGCTAGTCCCCTATGTCTCCATCTTTTAAATACCTATGACCTTTTAAGATTCTACTCAGGTACTAGCTCTATACTTGATATTTTGTAATTGTCTCCCTGTGTATTACTACTCTTAATTCTTCTGCTGAAATTATTTTGCATATACTTTGAATTTATTCATAGATACGCACAAACATACACATATATATACATACATACATATTTTATTCTTCTCTGCTTCCCTCTCTCCTACTCCCAGTAGAATGTGAGCTCCTTGAGGACAGGGAAAATTTCACTTTTCTCTTTGTAACCTCAATGCCTATTGCAATAAGAACTTTATAATAGCTTACTGAATTACATAAAAGTCAGGACCAGGCCAAGTGAAAAAAATAATTTGAAACGTTCAAGGTGCAAGTATGGGGAAGAGAAGTTCAGAAAAAAAAGACAGAAGTGACTTGTTACTCTTACATGCCAAGGTTCTCAGGACAAGTTGGGAGTGGGAGAGCATTACATTAAAATTACAAAACCTGTTTCCTTGACAGTCCATCTAAAAGAATCAGGAAATGATCTTATCATGCCATATTGTCAACTGCAGGTATATGATATTAACTGATCATCAATTCAACTCAACTACACTTATTACTAATGGATATTTATTGAGTATCTAATTATGTGTCTAGCACTTCCAAATGTGGCAAAATCAACATCAGAATGGTTTGTCCAACTCAGTTTAGGAAAAGAATACATTTTGGCCTTGTTATCAGGCAGAATATGGAGTTTTCTCAGAGCTAAATTGAGGGGTGCTAGATTGGCTTCCCGTGCTCACAGAATTCTCATTAATTACAGTAGATGAATGTTTAAAGAAACAAATACCAAATTAGTATTCTAAGAGGTGTGTGTAATGGTGTGCTGCTGGGGCTTCTTCTCCAGCGGGGGTGGGGGTCTCCCATTTTTTTGTCTGACATTTTTAGTCCAGTTTGTATAAATGATTTCACTGTCTATGGTGCTGATACTTAGTAAAAGCTTTCTCAGTTTCATCATTTTGACAGGCTTGTTCCATTAAATGATCCACTCCCACTGGGTAAAGGAAGACAAAAAGGGTGAATGCTATCAAAATGAAGAGTCCCTGAGACTATCCTTTTGCCAAAAGTGTCTCTAGGCAGTAGAGCTGGTTTTTACATACTTCCTATGCTGCAGTTTTCCTTCCTTTATTCTTTTTCTTTTGAACCAGATGTGAATCAGGGCACTCAGGGAGCATGAGGTAGGAGGTCTTTGGCATTCACTCAACTACTCATTTTTCTGGCTAGAAGGAGCTTATTCTCTTCAGTGCTGATTTTTCTCCCTTCTTGTTTTACCCTTCTAACCCCTTCTTTTTTTGAGCTGTCCAAGGTCTGAGGCTCTCTGACATCACTTTTCCCCTCTCTGAAGCAACTGTATAATTTGAATGGGGTTATACCCCTCACCTCTCTTTATTTTCACTTAGAGGCAGTGCAGGGGAACTAATTATCTGCCTTGTTTAATACAGAAACCTGAGGCTGTTTAACCTTTGATGACTAAGTTAAACTCAAATAAATTGAATAATCATCAGGTCTTAAAATAAGGATTTAATGCTTAACTGAGTTTCTATGAGAGCAAACTGGAAGTGCAAGTTTATTTGGCTGTAAGTATTGGGGGAGAAAAGAGTGAATGTTTTTGTCATTTGCCCATGTTCAGGAGAAAGTAAAGCAGATTTGTCACCCAAAATGGCTGACTACTCCTTGGTTCTTTTTTCAAACCACTCAGGTGTGACTCAAGCATACAAAAGATTTGGATTTTGGCAGTCCAAAAAACTGAATAGGAGAACTCCCTCCACAAAGACCTCACAACTCCAATGTGACTTGTTGGATAAGCTCTAATGTCCCTACCAAAAGACACGTCTCATTTTTTGATTCTTTGTTTAGGGTTAATGACTTGACCAGGTTCAAACAATCAATACATTTTTTTAAAGCCATTTACTACATGCTTGTCACTAGGCTCCAGGTTTCCGAATATCCAGGGATATAGAGATAAAAGTTTTTGACCTCAAGGAAATTTCAGTTTGTCCAGGGCAGATAACATATACATGCCTAGGTATGTCTGAAATATATATATATATATATATATATATATATATATATATATATATATATCAGAGATACAATATAATTTGGGAAGGTCTTAGCATTTCAGGAATCAGGAACAGCTTTATACAGAAGGTGGCCATTTAGTTGAGCCTTGAAAGAAACTTAAGAGTTTTTTAAAACTTTCATTTATTTAAGGGAATGGGGTTAAGTGGCTTACCTAAGGTCACCCAGCTAAGCAATTATTAAGTGTCTGAGGCCAGAATTGAACTCAGGTCCTCCTGACTCCAACACTGGTGCTCTATCCACTGCACCATCTAGCTGCCCTGCAACTTAAGAGTTTTAAGAGGTAGAGGTAAGGAGAGAGTTTGTTTGGTGTCTGAGAAGTCACCAGTGCAGGGCCAAGTAGGAAGGTCATGAAGCTAGGAAATTATCAGTGGAAGAATCTGAGCTTAGTTCTACCTGACTCCAATCCCAGAGCTATGTCCATTATGCCAATCTGTCTCTTCTCAAACATATGTCAGTAAAAAAAGGACAGTTAGACCAAAGCAGTTATAGCAAGTATCTGAAAAATAATCATCTAGTTGCCTGCTGTTATATGTTCTTATTATAAGGAAGAAGGGTAGACTGAAGGTAGTATTGACCTCAGAGCTACTGGTTGCTTTTTAACTTTGCTCCTGTTGTGATTTTTTTCTGTTTCTACTTAAATTATCTGCAATATCCAAAGATATAAGATCAAAATAGTAGCAACTGAGTATCTACTAGATACAAAATGCAATGAGAAAAGGAAAGCATAAAAACTGGAGAACAGCATTTTAAACTGATTTGTCCCCCAGAGAGAGGAGGAAAGTCATGTAGATAGAAACATTCCAAGTGATTGGTCCATGAGTTTTAGATTCACCCACTCCCCATATTAGTCTTATCTGACCTATTACTAATTAATCTGTTCAACTGCTGGAATTGCTTGCACTAGATTGGCACACTTGCAAAAGATTCTAGCTCTTTTAGTCTATAAGGTTAAAGCTACACATCCCCTAACAGTCATGGGCCATTTGGAGATTGAATTTAGCTATAACTAACTTTCTGGAAGTAGTCATGTGTGTAGATTCACTTCTCTTAATCAGGAAGATGATGAAGTATTTTGTGGAATACATGCAAAACAGGTATCTTATGACTACCTCTTGTGAGTAAATATGTCCATTTGACTTGTGTTTTTTTCCAATAATTCAAAGCATTGCCCCTATTCCTTGAAATCATAGGATTCAGAGTGCAAAAATCAAGTTTTGAAAACAAGGCAGAAACATATAACAAATGAGACAACAATATAAGATTTAACTAATAGTTTGGGACAATAATAGATTCCATATGTGGTTAATTGCCAAGTTAAGTGGTGCGAAAGTTACCAAAGTTCAGAGAAAGGAAATCATAGAATTCTCAAGCACTACTTCATTTTATAGATGAAGAAATAGAGACAAATCACTTCAGTCTGGGAAGATCAGGAAAATTATTCCAGAGGGCATGGGATTTGTGTTAGGTCTTGAAGAATGAGGGATAGGATTTAGCTAGAGAGAAATGCAGGTTCCACACACACACAGAGAAAATAGAATGAATGAAAGGGAAGAAGTGGAAAAATGTGACTGACTTTATCTCTTCTGAGAGACGCTCAATGAATTCATGTTTTTACAGTATTTTTGAGATCCTAAAATGAAATAAACTTGTGGAGGCTTGATAATAAGATTAGCAATATAGTAGTCAGGCAGCTTCCCAAGCCTTCTCAGAAAGGTCTCACCCTCAGACATCTGCTTGATCCCTAGACATCTTTAATTTCTTGTTTTTTCTTATGAGACATTTTCAGGTGTGAGTGGTATAAGAAATTCTCAGAGTCAGTAATGTCAGAAAGAAACTAGAAGTCATTCTAGAATGCAAGTTGCCAGCAGCTAGGAGGGCAAAAGGGACTTGAAGGCAAGAGTAGCAAAGGCCAGGTTGGTCATGTCTGGAAGTGGGGACTGAGTACTGAATTGGGAGAACAGAGAAATTTTCTTCCTGATACTCTACCTAATGAAACATCCCTTTTTAAGGCTTTATATGGAAACAGGACCTTTATCTGAAGCTCTGGGGAGTTGGCATGAATGATTTTGGAACATGCGTGAGGCTGCTAAGAAAGAAACTCCTGTTCCCATGTGAAGGAGGTTGAGACCTTTATAAATCTTTGTTCATGAGCCGAGTTAGGAAGATCACAAGAAATACAATTTTTAGTTTGACCAAAAGTTCACTCAGGCCCATTTTCCGCCTTTGATGGTGTACTGAAGGACATTGGGTGAAAGAACATGGTACATATTCTCTAAAAGTCATCTATCCTTATACATTTTATCTCAAACTTTCCTTACAGATTATCCAAAGTATTTCCCTTGATTTACAGATAAGGAAACTGGCACCTAGAGAAAGTGATTTGTTCCAGATTAGAAAGGCAGTGAGAAGAACCAGACTCTAGCACTCTTCTCACTGAATCATGTCCTCAACCTCTAGCACTCTTCTTACTATATATCATGATGAATACAATAATAGTAAAAACCATAATAATAGCTAACATTTATATAGAAATTTAAAGTTTAGAGGGTGCTTTTCAATGATTTTGTTTGACCTTCACAACAACCCTAGGATATAGATTCTGTCATAATCCCCATTTACAGATGAGGGAACTGAGGCAGACAGAATTAAATTTGAATTGCCCAGTCACACAACTAAGTGTCTGAGATCAGATTTTCATTCCAATCTTCTTGATCCAGGCCCAGACCTCTATCCACTGTGTCAGCTAATGAGCTGCCTCATCTAGATTTCTCTCATCTAGAAATTTTCATTACATCTTTATCAAATCTTCTTATATTTTTAGTTTGTATAATTTCTCAGTTATTTTTCAGTAGAATTCTCAGTGAATGAAAGAAGCCTTTCCATATTCCAACAATATTTATTTATTGGAAGCAGGAGTCCATACTTAACAAGAGGATACACTTCTTCCATGGATGTCTTCCCTTGTATTCCTTTGATTTCTCCTCCTTTCTGATTCTCATTGTTCTGTCTGAACTCATAGCCTGGACTTTTCAGGCATAGTCTCTGAGGGAAAATGCATCTGAGCAGTCCCCTATCCAGCCTGGGAGCAAACCTTGTAAAACCCTGATGCAGTAATGTCTCTTTTGCTTGTGTGTCCTGTATCACATCAAGACAGCAGCTGCACTCGTCATAGAAACTCTCTAGAGTCCAAGCGAAGCAGGAGGCAGTTAACTTTCCAGGAGAGGAACTTTTATCCTCCAATCTGTGCAGAACAGCTGACTCCACTCAAGTGCATCGGCAACAGCCTCTGCAATCCAATGATTTTTTTTAAGGAAATGGCTTTTCCTCACTCTGCTAATTTTCTCTCTTTTGTGGCAGTGTCTCTTGTGGATGTGGAAGTGTTTCAGATCAGAAAGCTCACTCAGTGCTGATGAAGACTGGCCTCTGACCATGTGATTGGTGATTCTTAAGGGCAAGAAATGCTATTCTTCATACAGCATTGTAGATGGAGCAAGATTAACCACTTCAGACAAAGAACACCAAAGGGATGCATTTTCTGACCAGCATATTTACAAAATGTAACTTTGATTTCAATTTTAACTAGAAATTTGTGCAAATGAACACATTCTCCCCTATTGTACCTATTCCTTGCTCTCAAACTGTGTACCATATATACATGTTGCTTGCTTACAATAGAATATAAGCCCTTTGAGGCCAGGAGCTATTTTATTTTTGTCTTTGTATCATAAACACATGTAGAATGAATGAATGAAATTCAACATGTATTTATTAAGTTGCTGTTATATATCAAGCACCATGCTAGGTAGTAATAATATATAGATAATTGCAAAACAATCTCCAATATTAAGGAACTTATGTACTATTTAAAATAAAATAATTTATTTTATTCTGAATTGAAGAATAAAACAAGCATTTTCATTTCTTAGTAGAATAGAAATAAGATGATTGCATGTGAAACTACAAATCTATTATTTATAAGTTACTATTCCTTTTAAATATATAATTGTTGTCATGTAACTTTTTCCGTTTTTTTGTCCTTTCCCACCCATAGATGGCTTCCATTAGACACAAATAATCACACACACACACACATATATAAATACACACACATACACACACATATAAACCATTCTATATTTACTTTTATTTATCAGTTCTTCCTCTTACTTTCTCTTACATTAAGTAATTTATATTCTATTGAAGGTCTACAATGCACAAATAAAGCTTTGAAACTGTATAAATACAAAGGATTTAATTTTTGAGAGGAGAGCATTAATAACTGTGATAAGAGGATCAGATATGATCTTTTGTCAGCTCTTATCAATTTTTTCTGTTACATTAAATAGTTTATATTCTATTGACTATAATACACTTAAAGTTTTAAAAATGTAAAAATAAAAAATAATTTTTTTGAGAAGAGAGCATTAATAACTGGAGCAAGAGGATCAAATGAAGTCTTCAGTAGGAAATATGACACCTGACTTGAATCAAAAACATAGTAATTGTGATAATATTAGTTGCCATTTGTTTAGTGCTTTAAGATTTGGGAAATTTTTTGCCTTGCTTATCTCATTTGATCATTAAAAGGATCTTCTGGAGCAAATCTATTTTTTCAAGCTTTGTGAGCCATTGCAAGCAGGATGGTGTCTATTGATGGACTGAAGGAAAAGATGAGAAACTTCAGACAGCTGGTTCCTGCAAAGGAGTCTGGGCATCCAATATGGCAGTTTCCAGTCCAGGGAGAAGCCGGCTGACCAGTGAACCATTTAGATCCACCACCACCTGGCCCTGCAGTCTGTTTCTTCTCAGCGCTAGGAACAGTCAGTGGTGATGTCCCTGTGGCATTCTTGCATTGCTTTGCAAGTATCCAGGCCTGGTTCTCTTTATGTAGAAGAATGTGTAGAAACTGCAAATGAACCCTTGACATTATTCATGTTTCCCTTGCTTTTCAGGCACTTATCACACTCTCCATTGCATTCCCAGCAAAGAATAGGGCAAGGTCTTCAAAATGTCAGTCAATAAAGTTTGTGTCTTTTAATTTTGAGCAGCTTGTCCTCTGTTCATTTCAGGGTGATTTCTTGATAATAAGAAACAACATGTGGAGTAATACCAAGAGCTTGAGATTGTCAGGTAAATGTTGGTTTCTGGGGCACTCAAACAGCCTCAATGGCACGTGAAGCAAAAATGTATCATCAAGAAGACTCAGCCTTACTCTCCACATAAATTTCAGAGCACAATGATAGGAGAAAAACCTCCCCTATGCAATTTTTGTCTAGTGTGACTAGTCTCTGACTAGCTTTTACAGTCACTTTGAGGCAGCTAGTTGGCTTGGTGGATAAAACATAGAACCTAGAGTCAGGAACACCTGGGTTCAAATCAGCTTCAAGTACTTAATAGCTGTGTGACCTTGGGTAAGTCATTTAATTTTTTTCCCTAGGACTCAGCTAAATGACTCAGGAAGTCAGGAAGACTTGAATTCAAATTTGGTTTCAGACTCTTAGTAGCTATATGATCTTTTTTAGTTTTTTTTTTGCAAGGCAAATGGGGTTAAGTGGCTTGCCCAAGGCCACACAGCTAGGTCATTATTAAGTGTCTGAGAGCAGATTTGAACCCAGGTACTCCTGACTCCGGGCTGGTGCTTTATCTACTATGCCACCTAGCCGCCCCAGCTATATGATTTTGGACAAGTCCCTTAACTTCTGTTTGTCTTGATCCATTAGAGAAGGAAATGGCAAGCTGCTTCTATACCTTTGCCAAGAGAACCCTATGGACAATATGGTCAGGAAAAGAAGGAAATGACAATAACAATAGCAATTCCCTTGGCCAAAAACACTACCTTGGGATCAGTTAGGTCATGAATCTCTTTAAACTTAGCAAAACCCATTCTCAGACATATAATTCATCACTGAATCTGTATTTGAGCCTTTTCCAGTTTGTAGAGCTTGCAATCTCCTGGCATGATATTTGATCAGCCAGGATGATGGATGGGCCCTTGCAGGATGATTCTAGTAGATTCATCTCATAAAACAAAAGCAATCAACAGTGAATGCCTTTTAAAAATTTGTTTACAATCAGACTTTTCCTGCTTTCTATGGGATACTTTTCAATTCAGTTCAATAAACATTTACTAAGTGGGTATTTACTTCAAAGGGGCTAAGCCCTGGTGATTTTTTTAAGGGAGTGGGTGTTGGATCTGTGGTTTCATTTTTTGTGGGATTCTTCCACCAGTGCAAAGCTACAAGTTTACAATTTAGAATTTTCAGGGATTTAATTGGGGACCCTGAGAAGTTAATTGACTGGCCCATTATTACCCAGTTAATAAATATGAGTAGCAGAACTGAATCTAGTTCTTTCTGCCTTTAAGACTGGTCTTCTATCCACTGTCCCTATTGCAACTCAAGCACTGGGGATACAAAGACAAATTATTTCACAATTCCTTTGTGAAAGAGCTTCCCTTTAACTGATGAAAGAGGAGAGGCAGATATGACCTATGTACAGGTAATTATTATATGAGGTGGAAAGTAAACAAGGCAAGAGAGTCAAACAATGTGCTCAAAGGACATTTGAGAAGGGAGAAACCACCTTCATCTAGAGAGAGAGGGTTCATGGAGGAGGTGGCACCTGAATTAAACCTTGATGAGAAAGATTCTGGAGATGAGCAAGAAATGAGTTCAGATAACTATCCCTGATCTCAATGCATGCAAGCTGGAGACAGCAGGTTGAAAAAGTAGGAAAAAGTTTTATGAATTGTGGGTCAGATATCAACCATAATAGTAGTTATCAAACTGTTAAGACAACTTTACTCAATTCTCCTTTAAATACCTTTATTCCATTATTTTCCATCATGTATTTAAATATGCTTTCCCCACACTTCTTAATTCTAGTGCCTCCCCTTACTTAGTTATTTCCTATTTCTCCTGTAAAAAGTATGCTGACACACACGCTGTTTCCCCTTTAGATTGTGAGCTCTTTGAGGGCAGAGATTGTCTTTGACCTTTTTTGGTATCTCCCAGGACAATGTCTGGCACATGGGCATTAAATTTTATTGACTGACTTTATGAACTTAATTATTTATACAAGCTTAACTTTTTAGTAAGAGAATGAATTATGATATGGGAATCATGGGCAAGAATAGCGTCCATCATATGTTATCTATGTTATAGTGAGAGAGATACATTGTATATCAAAATGTTCATGGAAAACATTATTTAGCTGGCTATATAAACAAATCCATGAGATAGACAGACATTGCTCTGTAGGGTTCTTCTTTGTTTCCAACACAATAAGTGCTTTCCTCCAGTCTCTTAGTCATTGTTCACCTCAGCACACCCTCCAATTTATTTGCATCATTGGTATAAAGATGCTGTCAAAATCAAATACAGCCCTCCCGGGCCTGGTGGACAGAAGCCCTTATCTCTCTGTCCTTCATGTAGTGTCCTTTTATTTCCGTTCCCCTCTCTGATTAGTGTTTGTTTTTCCTACCATCACAAACTAGTGTCTGTCTTGCTACCCTGCTGTCATGCTGAGCTTTTTCTCCACATTCATTTTCCTAGATTCCTTTAGTGAGTGAAAAGATCTTTTTGATTGCAAATCTCCTCACCCTTGCTTCCCTAGTCATATTTTTACAATTGTAAAGTCACTAGTAAGGTCATAGAATTATATGTTTAAAGCTGGAAGAGACCATAGGGGTAAAATGGCCAACTCATTTTGTTTTATGGATGGGGAAACTGAAGACAGCAGAGTGACTTGCTCAAGGTCATTCAGGTAGTAACTGGGAGATTTGGAGGAGGAGCTCAAGCATCAACTATAAACCCAGTGCATTTTAGACCAAACCTTAATTGTTCATTTTTGAGTGATTTTAAAATGGTTACTTTCCTTCAGGTGTCTCTGTTTTCTCTCCTTAAGCTAATGTGGAATTTGTTTTGATTAACTGCATATTTGTCAAAAGGATTTAGTGTTTCTTAAATTTTGGGGGTGGAGTCTGAGTGAGAGAAAATAAATGCTAGTTAATTAAAAAAGATAAATTAAATTAAAATTCAAAAATGAAAAAGAAAAGAACCTATCTGGGAGTATGCATACCTCAATCTTTCTCAGTTTAACCTAATTTAACAAATATTAAGTGCTATTATGTGTAAGGAGCAAGGGATTGGGATAATAAGAGAAATTAAAGTGTACTTGCCCTTGAGGAGTTTACATTCTTCTGAGGTTATGCAACATTACTTCAATAGATCACAATTTGATTTATTGGTCAGGTAATTTGAAGAGAGAGAGAGAGAGAGAGAGAGAGAGAGAGAGAGAGAGAGAGAGAGAGAGAAAACTATAAAGTGGAGGGATAGGGGAAGATTTCACCTAGGAATTAAATTTTGAAGAAGAAAATGATAAGAGGCAGATGGAAGGAGGGAGTATTTTTCTGTGGGGTAAGTTGGGACACAGCTAGTTGGTTATTTAGTGTAGAGTACATGATGGGAAATAATATGAAATCATCTTAGATGGTTAGGTTAGAATCAAGTTGTAAAGTTTCAAATGCCAGACTGGAGAATTTGCATTTTAGTGGCAATAGATAGTAAGAGAAAATGTGGCAACTTTCTGGATGATTTACTGAGATTTGACTTCTCCACAAGATTAATTTCTTCCTATTGTGTCTATGTCCTTCTCAATCAAGACTTAAGTATTTATTAAGCACCTATTCTGTGCTGAGCACTATGCTCAGTGCTATGAGAAGACCCAGAGAGAATAGTCTCTACCCTAAGTAATTTGTAATATTGGGGAAATACAACTTCAATAAGTGAGACATAAGAGAACATAAGGATCAATTGAAGTAAGAAGTGTATTGTGTGGTTTAGGTTATGAATGCTATGAGAATTCAGAAAAGGGGGCAGCTAGGTGGCACAGTGAATAGAGCACTGTCCCTGGAGTCCAGAGGACCTGAGTTCAAATTTGACCTCAGACACTTAATAAGTACCTAGCTGTACGACCTTGGACAAGTCACTTAACCCCACTGCCTTGTGAAAACCAAAAAAAAAAAAAAAAAGAGAATTCAGAGAAGGAAAAAGTGAGCCATGTGGGTTGAAGAAAATATGAAAAGCTTTTTCAATCATGTAGAACTTAGAGTCACAAAATTTTGCAGGTGGAAGGAACTTCAGAGATTATTGGAATTAATCCTCTCAATAGGCAATGGGGCATAGTCTTGAAGGATGTGAGTGTTACTGAACAATTTTAGATTAATGATCCAAACTGAGAGTCCAAAATGATTATGGTGTATGTGTGAAAGAGTCAATAGCCATGTCCCTCAAAAGCAGAGAGGTTATAGTGGAAAGTAATGAGACACAATACCAGATAGAGATGACCTTACTTTAATATTGGGTTTTATAATCTTTTTATCCAATGTTGTTAATAGTTCAGAGAAGCTCCTCTCACAAGAAAGAATGGTGGAAAAAACACATCATCTTGAAATATTCCAGTAGATTACCAAGTGCTTTTTTTCTATTTTTTTTTGCTTCTATGATTCATCTTCCACATAGCTGCCAAAGTGATATTCATAAGGCATGAGTCTGATCATGTCCTCCCCTTGCTCAAGAGACTTCTGTGGTTCTCTATTTCCTCCAGAATAAAATACAAAATTCTCTGATTGACATTCACAATCTTTGTTGTAGTATCAGTAGTAAGAATGCTTTCTATCCACTTCAAGACTTCACCAATGTATAATCTCTCTGCTGGAGTGCTCCCTTCAGAACAACCTATCCATGTCTTTACATCCTGGTGTGACTCTTTTCTATATGCTTATATAAATCCTTCACATTGGGGTTCACTTAATATGCTTTAGGCTTTCCTCTATGTTGCTTACCACTGGGTAGATACTAATGCAGCATATAAACTAGCTCTTGTTATATGATCAGCCCACCTCCTCTGTCTAGTTGTTCATCTCTTTGATGTTATCTTTTATGCTACCTCTAACAAACAATTTGTCATTGGAAACCATCTGCAGTCTCTTTATTCCTACTATCCATTTTTTTGTTGCCCTTTCACCCTCAATTTTGATTTTTTAAGACATTTTGGTATTCCATAATTCACAGTCATAAAGAATTGCCAGAAAAATATTGACATTAAATAGAAGGGACCTTGGTTCAGGGAGAAGGTCGGAGTCTTTGAAAGTAGCATACAATTTCTCAAATGTGAATGAGCCTATTTCCTTTGGCTCAACTTTGATTATTGACTATCTGCAGTGTCTGTCCAAGGTATTCAATAATGTTAAATACAAGGTCATTTTCTTGATCTTTATCCTCTTTTACTTTATGCTACAATGAGAAAGAACTGATAAGAAAACATGTATAGAATGATTTTTGCATATATTTATCTACCTATTTGTGTCTAATGCTAGACAGCTTATTTTTTTCCAATTGACTTCATATCCCTCCTTGGCATACACTATGTTCTGGCTGCAATGGGCTTTACTTCTGATGGCCATATGCAACATTCTATCTTCTGGAATTATCTATCACTTTCCTCATCTTAGTTTCTTGGAAACCCTAACTTCCTTCAAGTTTTTAGTAATGTGACTACTCACAAAATACTTGTCCTGATCCCCATCCCATTCCCACTTTTTTAGTGTTCTCTATCTCCAAATTATTTTGTCTTTACTTTGTTTTGCAATTTAGCTGAAGACAGTTGGGTGGCATAGTAGGGAAAGAATTACCCCTGGATTCAGGAAGACTTTAGTTCAAATCTGACCTCAGAAACTAATTTAGCTTCGTGACTCTGGGCAAATTATCCAAACTTTCTCAGCTTCAGTCTCCCTTTCTCTAAAATGAAAATAATAATAGTATCTACCTTCTAGGGTTATTATGAGAATGAAATCAGACTATTTGTGACATGCTTTACAAATGTACTATAAAAATGCTAGGGATTATTATTTTTAATTATTTGCATGCATACAATTTCCCCCAATGTGATATAAATTTATTGATGTTAGGAACAATTTTTTTGACCTTTGCATACTCAATACGTAGTCTTGAGTCTGAGCATCTAATAAATATTTGTTGAATCGATTTGTTTACCAACCTTGGAGACTATCAAATTACACACCATCATTTGGACAGTAGACATTCTTCATCCACTTAAGTTTTCCTGCATGGATTGTTAAACCAAATTGTTTTGAGTGTTTACTAATCTCGTTAAGGTGGCAGTTCAAGGCTGTAAGGTTTGATCTAATGACATCTCCAAGTAACAGTTAGAAAGCCTCATCTTCCATAGGGAAATTCCAGTAAAAACTCTGTGTTGGTCATCTCTCACAGCAATAGGAAAGTCATTTGGGGACCATATGTCTTTTTGTTTTATTCCTAATTGATGAATGAATGAAAAAGAATGTATTAAATGTTTACTACAAGGTCGAGGTCAATCATTAAGACTTCTTTGTGCTCTACCAAATTAGATTCTCTTTTATGATCAACAAATGATAAAATGAGATTTTATGTTCTCTTAGTTAATTCTGTCTCTTTCAGAATGTGGGCTGCTGTAGAATATCATTTTTGAAAAGCCTGCCTCTCTCTCCTTGTTTTTCATTTTCATCAGAGATAACCTTGATACCAATATTGATCATTACATGACTTTTTTTTAAGGAAATGAGAAAGTGGGCATAGAGAGCAGTATTTACTGATGTCCTATTGCTTGTTCCTTCCTCCTCTTTTTTGTAGGTGTTAATATCTCTGATATTTTTTCTATTCATTAAACATCTTCCTATTTTAACATTCAGTGACAATAGATTCTTAAAATCCCTCCAAATTGTGTCACCTTCAGCATGTACCTCTTCTATACACACTTAGACTATTCCATTTAAAAAAGTTCCATTTCTCCTACATCAGACATCATATCTGGCTCTCTGATGAGGAGAGTTCAAATGTGTTGACTTCTTTGCTATTGATAGAGACTTTTTTTTTAAAAATTGAAGTGTTGCTGAAAGCTTTTCTAATTTTCATCTGCTGATTGACCTTCCTTCAGTTTTATCCTTAATTACTCTTGGTATGATTTAGCTAGTTGGGGATTATTGAATCTATTGCTTTTTCCTTTATCCCTTTTGGTAGTTGTATGGTACAATACTGTTTAAATTCTTGAATAACTTCATCGAGGTTTTGCATATGAGTTTATATTCTAAATTGGTACTTCCCTTGGCTCCCATATCCTTATAGTGGATAAAAGGATCAAATATCTTCAGTCTGGTATAGACTGATTATATTGAGCATCTCCTACCAAGGGGAAGGAGAGGAAATGCATAGACAGAAATAACTAGAATGATGGAGTCCATTTAATTCATCCCTTAACTCTAAAGAAATTCTGCTAACCCTTGTATTTATCCTTTTATGACCTGTTCATGATTGGGGAGGTATTTATAAGTAACCAGAGACTGCTTCTCCTAGAATGAGGCATTTATAAAAAGTTCCAGCTGTCTTTGTGCTTCTGAATTAAAACTTAAAAATCACACACACACACACACACACACACACACACACACACACACACACACACCAAAAAACTAACAGACTCAACCTGCATATTTCTCTTTTATATAAATATTTTATTTGTTTTCTGATTATATTCAATAGTAGTTTCTTCCTATCATTTTTGGTAAGGTTTTGAATTGTACACATTTCCTTCCCTCCTTCCCCCCACCACAGAAGGCAGTCTGATAATCTTTACATTGTTTCCATACCATATGCTGATCGAAATTGAATGTGTTGAGAGAAAAATCATATCCTTGAGAAAAAAATATAAGAGATAGCAAACTTATGTAGTACACAAGATAACTTTTTTTTTAAAAAATTGAAGGTTATAGTCTTTGGTCTTTTGTTTAAACTCCACAGTTCTTTCTCTGGATACAGATGGTATTCTCCATCACAGGTGCTCTAAAATTGTCCCTGATTATTACACTTGATGGAATGAGCAAGTCCATTAAGGTTGATCATCACCCCCATGTTGCTGTTATAGTATGCAATGTTCTTCTGGTTCTGCTCCTCTCACTCAGCATCAATTCATGCAAGTCTTTCCAGGCTTCTCTGAATTCCCATCCCTCCTGGTTTCTAATAGAACAATAGTGTTCTATAACATACATATAGCACAATTTGTTCAGTTATTCCCTAATTGACAGGACATTCACTCGATTTCCAATTCTTTGCCACCACAAACAGAGCAGCTATGAATATTTTTGTACAAGTGATGTTTTTTACCCTCTTTCATGATCTCTTCAGGGTATAGACTCAGTTAGTGGTATTGTTGGAACAAAGGGTATGCACATTTTTATTGCCCTTTGCGCATAATTCTAAATTGTTCTCCAGAAAGTTTGGATCTCAACCTGCATATTTCTAGGAAAAGCTTATTGTTTACTAAGAATTACTATTTTTTTTAGTAGAAGAATTACTATTGAAATTCAGGTGACAGGCAATATAAATCATCAATATTCTTTGTTCACTAACTCAGCTAACACCATAGCCCCTGAGGAGATTCAAAGATTTGGCACCATTTTCTGCTTCTGGGCAACTTGCCCATTGTCCGCAATGACTCCAGTGGGGTAGAATGATTCTGGTAAAGGCAAGTGAGGATGCCCTTGCACAGCATATCCCTCACTATAATAAACCTAATTGTGTAACTCACACAACCAATCATTTTCTGGTGTGGTGTGGTCCAAAGGATGACTGGTAGTAGCAGGAAACTCCAAGATTAGTTTAACTGAGTTTGAGACTCTGTGTCTGTACATTGAAGATCTAGACTATATCAACAGACTAATTAAAGTGGGTTCTAAAGCTATTTTGGCCTCCTCATTGTAGTAATCACTTTTCATTGGTCAGAGGGAACAACATTAATGAGATCAGAGAACCATCAAATTATTAGATTCAATTCTGCATGCCTTTTCCAAAGAAATATGCTTATATTTCTTCCCAGATTTTATAATGGTCTTAACTATGAAGTGTGTATGAAGTGTTCAGGGAGGACTACCTAGTTCTTTTCAGCACTGCTTATGCACCTTTGGAGTTCATCTGCCACCCAACTCTTACCTATGATTCCAAGAAGCTGTAGCATATGCAGCAGCCACACCCCAGTAAATCTGTCTTTCCAGATGAATTACCAGACTGAGGATGAATTACAAGCCCTAAGCCCATTGGTGGGTTAAGGTCATGTCTATACCACACATGTGAAAAATTCCCCTGGAGGAATGAGTGGATGAGCACAATTTATTTCAATGGTCATGAAGGCAGCTGAAACAGCCTAGAACTTGTTCAAAAGACATCAAGGTCATTCATGGTATCCTGAATTTTTCTTGCCACTGAATATTGGTAATTCTGAGAGACTGAGGCTGGCAACATTATGCAAATACACCTCCCTTAAATCCAATTCACTCACAAATCAAGACATCATCCCATGATATCCTTGGTCCTCTTTGAAAATGAAGTACAAATCCAACTATACCATTCTTTCTGTCCCCTTTCTTCCTTTTTCTTCTCAATAGAAATCTTATTTCATAAGGTATTAGAAAAAGAAAAGCTCTTCAATTGTTAGAGCTTTTTCAAGAAATTTAAAGAATACCCTCTTGGGTAGAATTATATAAAGATAACAAGCAATTTTCATGAGCAAATGATTCAGTCTAGATAGGGACACGCTATCAACCTGCAGAGATGAGCCAGGTATACCATCAGATAGGGAATGCGTTTTGGCCTGCTGGGTATGAATAAATTGCTATAGCAGCAGAGAGGAGTATTTTTCCCAAACCAGGCCTCCATGGGATTTGAAGTAGCTCATGGTTTCCTATGAAATCCTCAGGGAATAAGTTGGCTTTCTGCCATCACAATATTTCAACAGTACTGTCAGTAACAACAGAGGGATGATATTCTAGTATGGAGTCATTCTTATTTGGGATTGAGGAGGCAGAAAAAGGTCTGCCTTTTGTATACTAGACTGTTTTTCCTTTACTCTGTATTTGATGTTATGAATACAGTTTCTATTGAGATGACAAACACTGGACTTAATGAATAAGTAATGTAAATAGCTAGTTGCATACCATGTCTCCTGATTTCTTTCTTTATGGATGTTTACTCCTCTCTCTATCCTTTCCTCTGACTTTTACTAATCAGTTAAATCTATCTCAGGAAATCTTTTCATCAAATGAACTCACATACTTTTGTTCTGTATTCCTTTCCTCTATTGTCTACTTTTTTTGTCCAGTTACAGTTCTTCAAACATTCGTTCCATAAATGCTTATTGAGTGAATACTTTTTGAAGGCTACATTTGAAAAAGTCAACCCCTTCCTCTTTCTCTTTGGTTCCCAAAAAGCTTCCTAATGACATATGATAAACCCAAGATTTGTACTAGTAATATACCTGTATGAAAGGAAATGAAAAAACACAGCTTTAGAAGTAATATAGATCTAATATAGAGATCTAGCATATCTAACACAGAGATATAGTCCAGAATTTGCCTTCAGAATTTCTATGAAGTTCCCTATTTGCTTTCTTAACTGCTTCTGATTAAACCTATAAACCCAGCATGGTGGTGACTGCCTGTAATCCCAGCTACCAGAGACTGAACTGGTAGCTTCTTGAGCTCAGGAGTCCTGAGTTATAGGAGGGTTAACATTAATGAGGTGCAATGAGTTATAGGAGGGCAACCACCAATGAGCACTAATGGAGTGCTCCTACAATCAAGAGTCCATTAAGTTGTCTAAGGAATAGTGAACTGGCTGGTCAGAAATGCAGCAAATATGTCCTTGAGTAGGCATCAAGACTGGGCTAGATTAGGATACACAGTTTTAAATAAAATAAAATAAACACCTAATTATTAAAATAAATATAATAATAAATAAAACAAACCTACATTAGCTATATTCATGTCCTTTTCAATTTTATTTTTGATTTGTTTAATAACCAGTTAACAAATGATTACTAGAATCCTACTCAAAGGGTACTTAACCTGGGGTCTACAAAATTCCTTTGAAATCCTATGTATTTTATTTTATGTATTTTAAAACTATTTTCAGAAGCAGTTCATAGGCTTTGATGGGTTGCTAAAGGAATACAGAACATAAGAAAGGATAAAGAACTCCAGTTCTACTCTGTTGCCTAATCTTGAAGTCTGTACCTATAGAACCCAAACTCTGACAAGTCTTATCAAACAGGATCCAGTGATATATGGTAACATTCATTGAACAAGGACCAGTCCATTTGAGTGTGAAGGGATTGATGTCACTAGATTGTTATGAAGTAATTTTTGGTCATAGTAACTCATGAAAATTAACTTCTAAGTAAATTGGAACTCATAGGAACAAAGGTCTAGGCATCTAGTGGACTTTGGAAGCTAGCTAGTCAATTCTTTGTGTAATGAGACCCAGAAAGTGATCTACTCAAATTCATGCAGATTGTAAATGCAGAAATGGGATGAATTTTTTTGCAAGGTTATGGGTTTAAATGCCTTGCTCAAGGTCACACAGCTAAGTAATTATTAAGTGTCTGAGGTTAAATTTGAACTCAGCTCCTCCTGACTCCAGGGCTAGTGCTCTATCCATTGCACTAATCTAGCTGCTCCACCAGGTTACATTTTTTTTTTTAGTTTTTGCAAGGCAGTGGGGTTAAGTGGCTAGCCCAAGGCCACATAGCTAGGTAATTATTATGTGTCTGAGGTCAGATTTGAATTCAGGTACTCCTGACTCCAGGGCCTGTGCTCTATCCACTGTGCCACCTAGCTGCCTCTTCCACCAGATTACATTTAAACATGATTCCTCCTCTCCCCTCCCTTCCCCTTTCTAATTTTTTTTCTTGGTGGTATTTTCCTTCTTGAGATATTTTGAAAAAATAGTTTCCCAATCCTTTTCAGAGTGTATTGTTTCTGAGACAGATATCTTCTTTGTGTAGATGGTCTGATTGAACTTCTCTATTGACTTCATCTTCCTAAATAATATTTCATCTACATAAAGACCAGAAAGGACTGAAGGTAAGAATCTGTCATTAAAACAAGAACCCCCCAAATCTGATCAAATTCTAGATTTATGCTATATTGAAGAGTAATTGTTTTCTCATATTTATCTGCACAAATGTATTGTTTTTACTACTTTGTGGATTCATCTCACTCCACCCTCCAGCCATCCTCCATACTGTAGAAAAAGTGGTTTTCATGAATAAAGAACCTGTCTGATGATGCCTCCAAAGGAACTACTCACTGTCACCTTCAAGATCTAAGATAAGTTCCTTGGTTTGTCATTTAAAGCTCTTCACAACACACACACACACACACACACACACACACACACACACACACACACACACACACAAACTTTTTCCAGACAAGTTGGCCTTTTTGCCATTCTTCTTGAGGGCAGGGACTGTTTGCTTTTTCACTTTGTTTTCACAGAATTAAGTGCATTCATTGCTCTTCACAGAGTAGGTGCTCAAATTATTTTTTTAGTGAGTTGAGTTGATTTTGTTGAGAAAGGATGTTCTTGATTGGTTATTTTCTTTGCTGAGTGAATTTACAGATACTGCTACAGGGAAGCTTATGGCTAGTTAATAGGACATAGAAACAAACATACATAAATGAGAGAGCACCAGGACAAAAGAACCTTTGAGAAAGAAATAGCGTAAAACATGGAACACAGTTTGTACACAAATTGAAGTACTAGTTCTGGGTCCTGCTAAGAAAAGCTATGAATTTGGATACAGTGGTCTCTTTTCAGTAAGAGGCTGCTTTGGGGCACTTGGCAAATCTAATCCTTGTTCAGAACACAGAGTGAGCCCCAATCTTCCACAGCTGTCGTGGTGAGTTTGCCAGCCAATGGCTAGGGTCTCAGCCAATTTGTAACGAATTGCCAGAGTAGCCCGTTCAAGTGGCTAGCCTCACTTCACTTGTGCATTTTGAATTGGATTTTCCTTGTTAGACTTGGGAGAAGGTTAACAAGGGAAAGAAAGAGAGATTTTTCTCTTTGTTGTGGATGTGATGATATTTCCCTGGAGTGGGACATGCAGATGGAAATTCTACTATTCACCTACCGAATTGCTGGGTAAATAGCAGAAGTGTTGTTTAATGTGTGTATTGACTCTACTTGATTCAGGGCCTTTGCAGTCTGGTACATACATGACCCGTCTTGAGAAAACAGTGAATTTTAACTGGGGTGAGGCAGACTTTCAAAGTGTTGCTATGGCATAGCTATTAGCATAGCCTGGGCAAAAATCAACCTTAGAAAATAAGAAATCTCAAAATCTTTTTTTTTTTTTAGAGTAGCATCTTTGCAAGTTGGTGAGCTCTTTTTTTGGTAACAAGATGGGTTAAGTATGAAGAAGGTCCATGAAAACCAGGATTATCATAGATGGCTGGCATATTGGTCTGGATCATGGTATCTGAAGAGGGTTGGATAAGTTTCCAGGTCAAGGATCCCAGGGAAAGTTATATAAAGAACAAGGAAAGCCTTGACAACATATTGGGCACTAGCTGTGGGAGCATAGGCTTTAACAAGGACACTAAACAATGGGATCTTCTGTCCTGGGTAACTTTGAGTTTCTCAGTTAATTTTAGCTCAGAAATGCCAGGACTAGGTAATCAATCAATCAACCAACCGATAAGCTTTAATTAAGCACCTCCTATGAGAAAGGCACTGTGTTAAGCACTTGGGATTCAAAAAGAAGTAAAAGACCCACCCCCCCTTCTAATGGGGGAGGAAGTCAATATATACAAACTACCTACAAGATAAATAGTAAATAATTAAAAGAGGGAAGTCACTAATATTAAGAGGGGTTGAGAAAGACTTCTTTTTAGAAGATGGGGTTTTGGTTAGACCTCAAAGGATACCAAGGAAGCTTATTGGCAAGAGGGATTCTAAGCAAGGCAGATAGCTAGAGAAAATACCTGGAGCCAGGAGAAGGGAGTGTCCTCCTTATAGAACAGCCAAGAGGCTACTTTTATTATTGAAGAATATATGACAAGGAGTAATGTGTAAGAAGACTGGAAAAATAGGAGGAGGCTAGATTATGAAGGATTTTGAATTCCAAATAGAGCTTTTTGAATTTATTCTTAGAGGAAAAAAAGGGAATTTTTTGAGAGTGTGTGTATATGAGTGTCATGAACTGCACATAGGAACTGAACATTGTCGTAATTCCCTCATTAGAGAAGAAGGTACTTCTTTGCAAAGAAGAGTTAATAAAAGTTATTTTAATCACTCTGGACTAAATATTTATAATTATGAGCCACTGATAATAACCCCATGTGGGGATTTCTTGGCAAAGATACTGGAGTGGTCTTTACCATTTTCTTCTCCTGTCCATTTTAAACATGAAGAAACTGAGGCAGAGTGAAGTGACTTGCCCAGGGACCACACAGCTGTATGTCTGAGGCTGGATTTGAACTTAGATCTATCTGATTCTAGGACCTGGATTCTATCCACTTTACCTAAGGGTCCCCTGCAAACTTAATAGGACTGTGAACCTTTCCTTCACACAGTAACCTCCATGGAGGATCCCTTTGCCTTTGCAGATGTGACCTATGTCCCCTGGGAGCTCTTCTCCAGCCACAAAAATGTATGGATTTGAACCAAGAGGATTATTGGAATAGTCCAGGAATGAGATGATGAAGGTTGCTTGAGTGATAATAGTGTCTCAGAGGAGAGGAGATACTTTAAAGATTTGCGCCAGTGAAATCCACAGGCCTTAGCAACTACTTGGATATGGAGGGTAAAGATAATGAGGAATTCAGGTTGACTCCTAGGCTATGACACTGAGGGACTTTGAGGATGGTGTTTCTCTGTACAAATTATAGGGAAGCTAGCAGGGGGCATCTCAGTGGCACAGTAGATAGATTAGAGTTTAGAGTCAGGGAAGTCTGAGTTCAAATCTAACTTCAGTGACATTTAGTTGTATGACTCTGGGCAAATCACTTAATCCTGTTTGCCTCAGTTTCCTTGTCTGTAAAATGAGCTGGAGAAGATATTCCAACATCTTTGCCAGGAAAATCCCAAATGCCCCATGGAAAGCTAGATATGACTAAACCAAATAAACAATAGGAAGAGAAGGAGATGGAGAGGATTTAGGAGTAAAGATAATGAATTCCATTTTGGACATGTTGAGTTTAGATCTATACTTTGGATATTTAGTTTGCGATGTCTGAAAGGTAGTTAGAAGTCTTAGACTGGATTTCAGCAGAAAGGTTGGAGCAGGAAAGGTAGATTTGAGAATTGTCAGCTTATAGATGGTAATTAAATCCAGAAGAACTGATTAGATCACCAAGTGACTAAACAAATTAGTATCTCTTGGTATGAAGGATCCTCACAATTAGACTGAGTTTCTTAAGAACTGAACTTTTTTTTTTGCTTTTATTTATATCCTCATTACTTATCATAGCACTTAGCTAATATTAGGCAATTAATAAATGATTTTTAGACTTGACTAAACATAGCAAGAGGTCTTTGAGTTTTAACCAACCAGCGCTAAACAGATTTGAGTTCTGTGAGGCAGTATTGTGCATCATCTACAGATCTAGGGTTGGGAAGATTGTTCATTAAAAGAGACATCTTCCTCTTTGTCATCAGTCTTTAGTCATTGAGACTCAACCACCCCATAGGATGGGATAGAAATTTTGGTTTCATAGATAAAGTTAATGAAGCTTTATGCCATCACGTTATATTGGTGGTTTTAAAAGAACAGCTCTTTACTAAAGGTTTTGGGGAGAAGAAAAAAAATCAGACTCTATGTGAAGAATTGTGTAATCTGAAGAGCAATGATTATGTATATACAACACAGTCACATGGTTATAGTAAGTTGAGTGACATTGGAAGTTAGTTCTATTTGGGGTTTAAGTGGTAGCTCTGATTGGTGTACCTTGGGCAGTAGGCTGATTGGTACCACGGAAAGGCTTCATAATATTATGGTGTAGTTATTACAAATTAATATTGTTACTGTAAAAGTACATTGTGAGGTGAATGTTCGGTGAGGTATGTCTATATAGCAATTGAGTGTGAGACTAGCTGTAACTATTGAAGCAATTTCCATATTGCATTGGACAAGTTTTCATGTTGCTGTGGGTCCTATCCATGAACAAGAGCACATCTTGTCAAACTTTCTTGGAAAAATTCCCAGGACCCTAGCAAATATGGAAGCAGAGACTTAGGGGGATAAAAGGACATTTTGAAATAGATTAACACCCTAAAAGAGTCAACAGATGTGATCTTGGATACTGAAGACACACCGGGCCCTGATTTGGCATTGCTTACCCCCAGAGGATCCCCTTGCAAACTAGGTGACATTATCCACATTCTGTAGACTTCCATTCTGAGCCACTGTTTTGTTGGCACTTGAGGCAGGATGAAACTGGCTTGTTACCCAGTTAGTTGGCATTGTGCCATGTTAGCAGATGGACATAAGTGTGGGCCTGCAAGGGAGCCAATATGAGTGTCTGAGTTGGGTAGATGGTGGGCTCAGGACTAGATTCTGGTTCTAATATATGTGATCAGCATTTCCCACCTAGAGCTATAGGCAGTTAAATGTCTGTGTCACTGGCTCAAAAGTGAGAAAGTCTGTGCTTAGTAACTAGACCATTGCTTCTATGTCCATACAACATAGGAACCTAGTAAACATTGTTAGGAACCATGGTTCTTCAGTGGAAGGAATATATTTGGAGTAATCAGAAGATCTCATTGATAGACAAAGATCTAAGGGTTTAAAGAGGAGGCTCATTTAAGATCTCTTTTCTATGCATTTGAACTATGGGTTTCTTGTGAAAGGATTTTTTTTTTGCTGTCTATTCAACTCTTTATTGAATTGAAATGAGTCAATATGCTGAATTTTAGGAGAGAGTTTGAGCCAGGTCCTGTATAATCTGAATGTAATAAAGACAACTGTCTCCCTGGAAATACTCCTGTCAACTAGCTACAATGATGGGGGGGGGTACCTGTTAAAAGTTATATCACAATCAACTAGGTGGCACAGTGGATAGAGCATCAGTCCTGGAGTCAGGAAGGATCTGAGGTCAAATCCGGCCTCAGATACTTAATAATTAACTAGCTGTGTGATCCTGGGCAAATCACTTAACCCCATTGCCTTGCAAAAACTAAAAAAAAAAGTATAACACTCCACAGATATGTCTATTCACTATGGTACAATTATTAACCAATAGAATTTATCTAAAACTTCTTTTAAGTTTTTAAGTTCCCCCAGTCTTCATTATGCTACACTTAAGGGAGGAGTAAAATATAGTGGAAAGAATCCTAGTCTGAGAGTTCTGAGCTTGAGGACCTTTTGTGAGCAAAGTAATGCTATTACTCTGAAATGTGATGACAATGTTTTCATGCTACTGACATTGTACTACTGACAGTGCTGGTGGTTAACTTTGTCTTCTCCCCTCCCTACCCTGTCCTTTACTGAATTTTTAAGTCATTTTCTTATTCTTTTGTTTCATTGTCATTTGCCCCTATTCTTTCCCTCTCCCCTATTTATTCCTGATTATCCTGTTTGCTGCTAAATGTACCATATCTCCCCATGTATAAGACGCACATTTTTTTTTGGAAAAAACTTAGGGTCAAAAATCTAGGAGCATCTTATACAGTGGTTGTAGATATTTTTACTTGCATTTGCTGCTTTTCCCCCAACTTGTCTGTATGCTCATTGTTTCACATTTGTTATCAGTATATTAGGTTGTGTTTTGCCACGTTCTGCCCAGAAATGGCTCAGAAAAGATTTTTGTATGGTGTTGAGTTCAAGTTCAAAGTGATGGAAATCATGCTGCTGAATGTCAGTTTGCTCCTCTTCCAACTGAGAAAACAATCTGAGACTGGCCACAGGAAGAAGAAACCCTACTGAAAACACCAAGGCAGAAGAAGGCCAGAGGCAAGTCAGCCAAATGTCCTGAGTTAGAGACGGGGAGAAGAGATGGATTGAAGAGTAAAGGGCCATTGGAATTCTTGTGTCCACAAAAATGATTCAGCAGGAGGCCAGAAGAATTGCTGATGAAAAAGAAGTGATTGAGTTCAAAGGAGGACACAATTGGTGGATGGGAGAATTGACAATGATGAGGAGATGTATGAATTTTATGATGAATAAAATTTGAGTTCAATAATTATGTAATATATTTTTCAAATTTTGGGCCCCAAAATTAAGGTGTATCTTATACATAGGGAAATATGGTATACAGCTTCTTTTAGAAATAGTTTAATTGTTTCCTTTTGTTTTACACCACAACATTTTTTATGTAACACCCGCTGAACCTTTCCATGTAACAAAACCAAGGAACAATTTAAGCAAAACTAACCAAAAAAGAAAACATCTGATGGTGTAAGACATTATATCTAAGTTTCCATCTCTTTAATGGAAAGAGGGAGATATGCTTTTGTTTTCTTCATTTTCCACTTTAAAGTAATCTTCCCATGAATTCTACATGTTTGAAATTTTTAGCATAGTAATATTTTATTATATGTCATTGAAAGAAGATCATAGGATCTCTGCTTTATAGCTTGAAGGGACCTTGGAGTGTCATCTACTTCTGCTCTCATTCTTCAGGTGAGGAAATTTGCCCAGGGCCACACTGATAGTATCAGATACATAACTTGAACCCATGTCCTCTGACCTCAGAGTCAGTATTCTTTCCACTATACTACATTAAGATACTCCCCTATTGATGGTATCCATTTTATTTACAGTTTTTTTTACTACCTCAAAGAGTTCTTCAAAGAGTTCATTTTGTTATTTAAATGATTTATCATGAACCTTCTTGAATTATGTTCTCAGACACAGGATTTTGGGGTCAGCAGGTATGAATAGTTAATGACTTTGCCTACTTAATTACCAGGAGATTCTTCATAATAACTTTTAAGATTTTCTATGTACTTTCTTAATGGCAATCATTGAAGATAAATTTTGCAGATGATAAATCTGAGACAAAGAACTGCTTAGTGACTTTCCCAGTGTCACAAAGCAAAACACTGAAGGAGATGACTCTCACATTCATCCATCCAACTTTGAGCAATATTCTTCATGGCACCATAGGATTGAAGAGGTAAACTGAATCAGGAGAAAAATATGTGAAAGCCAGTGTTCTTCTAATAGACAACATCAAGAAGAAGGTTTGATAACTGATTGAGTTTGCAGTTCAATAGAGTGTTCTGATTAATCTGTCCCTATTGTTTTTATTCTAAATATATTATTGTTTTAAACACAAAATAACCCTCTATCAAAAAGTGACTTCTTTCTTGTTAAAAATCTTCATTTAAAAATGGGGAAAAATAAAATTTTAAAGGATAGATATGCATGGAAAATGTTTACTGTCTTAATCAGTCTGATTTCATACTGGTGTATTCACTTGCTTTTAGAGGATTCTACTTCCAATATTTCCAGGTTCTGAGGATCCTTTGAGCAGCAAATCCCTTCAATCAGAGCTAACAAATACATCCCAGGCTTATTAATATCATATTCATTTTCTTATTAGGATAGGCATCCATATTTTTTCTATTTGAAGTAAATCATATCATTTTTCTTTCAAAAAATTAGGAGAGAACAGAAAAAAATACCATTGGAATTGTTTCACAGAATTTCATTTCTCAGTTTCCATAGCACAGAAACTTAATTTGCATGTGTTTGAAGGGTCTTATCCTTTGGGTATCATAGTATAGATCCCAAAGAAATTTATTCTATACCTGTTGAGGGATGATCTTCACTTGTCGTTGAAGACCTTAAATAGCTGTGTCTCTGCTGTTTTCTGTCCAGTCCTCTCAGCAGACACTCATTTCCTGAAAGGAATGGATTTCATTTGTTGGTTGTTACCAATCTGTCAGTCACCTGCAAGAAGAGACTGAATCCATTATCAAGGGAGGGGAAAAATCCTTACTTTACTTTTAAATTACATTTCCTGTTAAATGATCTCGTTACTTCCAAAGTGAGATGAAATGCAATATATTTTTTAGCATATGTCTTGGCAGACAGCTTTGCTTTCAAAAGGGTGGGTTTTTAGCTAAGTAGATGACAGATAAGTAGAGGAGAGAAACTCAGCTTGGGCCATGTCATCAAGATCTCAGTCAATATTAAGTGATAAACATAAATAGATCATATTGCTGTGTAGCGACAGGTTGGAGAATTTATTCAGACTGATAAATGAGAGGTTTCACAAAATAGCCAATTTAAAGATCAGGCAGAAATGATGCATGAGAGGATTCTGTGAGGCATATCTAGCATAAATAACTAAGTGCTTATCTATGATAGGAGTTGGGTAAATCCCTTCTTGGTCTCTTATTACCCTCTTCCAACCCCACCCCCACAAATACTTGAGATGGAAAATCCTCTAGATTATTTGTGTGTTGTGTAGAATTTGAAATTGTGTGATGTTGCAAATCATTGTATTTTGGTATTTTTAAAATGAGATTTATCAAGGGGTTTGGAGACACTGATCCTGAATCTGATTCTCATGAAGGGACATTGTATTTATTAGCATTTAGAAAATACCTGAGTTCCTCTTCATCAATTGCATGCCATCTAGTTCAATACTTGATTATCTGAGTTAATGGGAGAGAGTAGTTGAGTGAATAATCCAAACTGAGGATAATTCAAAAATAACTTTTGTCTGGCTTCATATGTGGTCCTGAACTTTGCATGCTTTTTTCTTGGCTATTTGGAAATTCTTGTCACTTGAAATTAAAAAATTGGAGCCATAGTATGGAGCCTGAGTGGGGATCTGCAAAGCCATTCCATTTCTTCATTTTGTGCCCATATTGCCTTATTTCTCCAGTTAGATTGTAAACCCTTGAGTGCCAAGAATCTCTTACATCTCTTTGCATCACCTGGAGAACATAGACCAGTGAGTTTAATTTAGTGCCTGCTTAACAATCCTTTGTTATATTGAATGAGTGAATGATTTCCTTTTCATCTCAGATTCCATGCTGAGAACAGACAGCATCACTGCTTATTCTCCCATGTTGATATAAAGCACTAGCCAAATCTGCCTTTCTTTGAGCTTATTGTCTTTCTGGTATAAAGGGAATTATGGGTCATACAAAGGAATTAAGTTCTTTTGATTTGAATGGTCTTCCTAAGCAGACCAGAATAACATATACAATAGAGTAGAATAGCATAAACTTCTAGAGCAGAAAGAGAACTCAGAGGTCATCTGGTCCAGAGCCTAAATTTTACAGATGAGGGTACTAAACTTTAGAGAGGTTACTTGATTTTCCGCAATGTCACACAAGTGAATGGGAGACCTGGGAGTAGGATCTTTGTCTCCTGATTCCCATTCTAGTGCTTTTCTCTCTAAGCATAATCTTAACATGAAATTAAAAATCTAGTTTTGCTTATATAGATAATTCATAGTTCTTTCCTTCTGTCTCTAGATAATCAAGAATTGACTAATATAGAAGTCAGATTCTGTTTTGTGAAACTGGCAAAATTAGTGAATTCCTGGGAATAGATTGATAGACTGATTTTCCAGCTAATTTATGGAAAATATTGCTAGAGGGATCAGGCCAGTTCAAATAAATTCACTCCCAGGTAAAAATGTCTGGTAAAATACTTCTATTGATAAAAAGTAGGAAGAAGGAATATGAAACAACTGTTTTGACTTTCTCCTCTTCTGAGTTTCTGAATTATTTTTAGTGATTGGATTAATTATAATGCAAAAAGCAGCCCATTTGCTTTTTGCAGAATGGGAAGAGGATCTAACTCATAATGTTTGAATGGCTCTATTTTCTGTAATGTTGAGTTCTTATGTTTACAGAGATCAAGAATATGGGAGAAATAGATCTGGCTAAAGAGCCCTAATGTGGAGTTTTCAAAGCTAACTTTATCTTTAGGAAAACATGCCAAAGTAATTGCCTTCAGAAGCAAGATTTCAAACTTTAAGTGGACTTGGAACATGGATTGTTTTTTATGAAACAGAGCCAGTAGTCTGTTGGAGTCTTCTCAGAGACTTGTACTAGGTTTAGCTGCTGGTTCTCTCTGGGTAAAGATGAAAGGAAGTTAAGGCTTGAGTTAGGCATACAGATAAAATAAAAGCTGGACAAAAATTTGTCCATTCGGTTTAGAATATTTTGAGTCTGTCTTAGAGAGGATATGGTTTTACTTATTTTCTTTTTATTTGCTTGGGGCTCAGTTAGCATTTTCTTTCTTTGTGGGAAACCCTTCTGGGATTTGATGGTACCCTGTTGTCTTGGAGCTTCTGTTTATCAAAAATATTTGTAACAGTATATATGCATATACATGGATCAAATTTCAAGAATACTCATGGGTTTATGAAACATGATACATACAACACAGGCATACTTCTGCCTTGTCCCTCTCAAACCAGTGGTCTATAGGATCAGAGATCTAGAGCTAGAAAGGACCCCCTTCCCCAAATTTATCTATTGCTGAATTCATTGCTTTCAGCCATATAGCCAAGAATTGCTAGTTTTTTAAAAAACTGAAGTATATACCATGAAATGAAGATAAAACTTTCTTCAGTCATCCAAAGTTAAATCAAACATCCTCCAAAATTATTGACTCTGGCAATGATTTTCAGGTGTAGCCTGTTTAATAAATGACTGTTGACACTTTGAAAGACTAAGAACTCTCATCAATGCCAAGACCAAGCATGTTTCCAGAGAGTTGCTGCCCACCTCTGGGTTCAGAAGTGATGGATTCAAGAGACAGAATGAGAAATGCATCATTGGACATAGGCAATGAGGGGATTTGTTTTGTTTGTGTATATTTGTTAAAAGAGTTTTGTTTTTCTTTTTTCTTCTAAATTGAGGATGAGAAAATAAATACTTTTAATTGGAAAATAAAATAAAATGAAAAAAAATGCCTGTTGATGGTGTGGTGACCAGAAATGGTTTTATTTTTTTGACCAGAAAAGTTTTGCAAGGTTCTTCCTAGAGATTCAGAGGCTCATTTTTAGATTGTAGTGAGGAGAGACCTGAGGCATGAAGACCAATCTGATGGTGATAATATGATAATTACATCTCTAATTATAATTGAAAATATATTGAGAGTTAGCATAATAGAACAATGGGAGCCAATCTTAATGTCAGTAAAATTTGAATTCAAGTTTTTGCTCCTGAAAAATTCTTACCATGAAGTCACATAATTTCTTAGTGCTTTCTAGACAAAATTCTAAGCTATAAGTTATATAGAAGTTTTTATACTAATACTTGCTCATACCAATGAGTTCAGAAATTCAGATATCTTCTGTATTTCCCTCCCCCTTCTCTCCCCCAAAAAAGGTGAGAGAGAGAGAGAGAGAGAGAGAGGGAGGGAGAGAGAGAGAGAGAGAGAGAGAGAGAGAGAGAGAGAGAGAGAGAGAGAGAGAGAGAAACACATAACTTGCTTGGCATATCTTCAAAAGATGTACCATTCTTCATATTAATTCCTGAAAAAGTTTCTTAGAAGTGATATTTGGGAGGTAGACGGTTCACTAATGAGCTAATGCTGTGTTTCTTCAAGTGGGAAGAAAATGTTCTTCTCTGCTGAAAACAATGTGAGCAAGTATTTGGTAAGCACTAAGTGCCAGGAATTGTGTAGGCACAAGAGAAACGAAAGACAAATCTCACACAGTCTCTGCCCTCAAAGAACTTACAATCTACTGGCTGAAAGGGAGAAGGCACATAGCATATATATATATATATATATATATATATATATATATATATATATATATATATATGTAAAATGTTCAAACAAAATTAATAAAAATACTTTCAGGAAGATGGGACTACTAACAACAGGAGGAATTAGAAGTACCTGTTTGTAGGAGGTAGCATTTGATCTGAGCCTTAAAAGGTTATAAGAAGTAAATGGCAAGGAAAGAGTGTTTGCTGAGGATAAACTTGTACAAAGTTGGGTGATGGAATGCATGTTCAGGAAATAATAAGCAGACCAGGTTCATTGAAACTTTGACTATCTTGAAGGGAAAAATAATTTAAAATCCACCTGGAAAGAGAAATTTGGAACCAGATTTTTGGGGGGTGTTTCTTTTATATAAATATTTTATTTGTTTTCCAATTATAAACAATAGTTTCTACCTATCCTTTTTTGGTAAGGTTTTTAATTTTACACATCCTCCCCCATCCCTTCCCTCCCTCTCCCCGCCAGAAGGCAGTCTAATACTCTTTGTATTGTTTCCATGCTACACTTTGATCAAAATTGGTGTGTTGAGAGAAAAATCAAATCCTTGAGAAAAAATAAAATATTAGAGATAGCAAAATTGTGTAGTACATAAGACAACTTTTTTTCTTTAATTAAAGGTAAGCAGTCTTTGTTTAAACTCCACAGTTCTTTCTCTAGATACAGATGGTATTTTCCATCACAGATACCCTCAAATTGTCCTTGATTATTACACTGATGGAGTGAGCACATCCATTAAGGTTCATCATCACCCCCATATTACTGTTATGGTGTACAACGTTCTTTTGGTTCTGCTCATCTTGCTCAGCATCAGTTTATGTAAGTCTTGGAACCAGATTGTTAAGGGATTTTAAAGGTTAAAAAAAGGGATTCTATTTTATTCTTTAAACAATAAGGAGACCCTGAAGCATCTTGAGCAGGGCAGTAACAGGGCCAATTAGAAAAATCAATTTGGTAGCTGTGTGGAGGATAGATTGCAGTGAGGAGAGACCTGAGGCATGAAGACCAATCTGAAGACTTCATGAATAGTCCAGGCAAAAGATGATGTTGATCTTAATTAGGGTGGTAGTTGTGAATGGGTAGAAAGGATAGATATGAGAAGTGTCAGAGTAGAATGACACATTATGCCAACTTTTGAATGTGCAAGATGAGGACAGGCAGTTATAATAGTAACTGATTTCTTTTTACCTTATGAACACACACATAAACATATATACATACAGATGTATATACATATAAATGCATGCAAAAATTTATTGAGAGTAGGTATATAGTTGATTCATTACTATATTGTAAATTCTATGAGCAGGGACCTTGGATCATCCCAAACATTTGGGAAAGTATTTCACACACCCTCAGGTTGTTAAATAAATTCTCAATTATCTCCATGTATAGAGGATTGGTAGAAATAATCTCAATCAGAAATTAATCCCCTTCCAATATTTATGAAGCATGTCATTCACTAACTCTCTAATAATTTGGAATTCAATGAAAACTCAATTGGGTCTAAACTAAAATTTACTTTGGAATATTGATGAACAAGTAAGTTGCTAATTACAAGTTAAGTTTATTCATTAATGCAGGTGCCACAGGAATTCTTGGCAACTCATTGTAGCAATGAGTAGAAGTAACTATATACATTTGAAAATAATTCCACTATGCTTCTTTTTTTTTTTTTTTTGCAGGGCATCGCAGTAAAGTGACTTGCCAAGGTCACACAACTAGGTAATTATTAAATGTCTGAGGCTGGATTTGAACCCAGGTCCACCTGACTCCAGGCTGGTGCTCTAGGCACTGCGCCACCTAACTGCCCTTCAACTATACATATTTAAAAATTCTCTAATTCAAATTGCATTTTCCTCACAATTGGTCTGAGTTCAGTTTTTCATTCAGTATGGAATGGAGATTCAGGTATACCTTTCTAATGCTTTTTGGCTTAAGCTTATATTAAAATGGTTTGTCATCCTAAGAACACATCCTTATTGATGACACTATTAGGGTGTGACCCAGAGACCACTCAGGAGCAAGATATTAGCCATATTCAATAGATAATCTGTTCACAGACAATAAAGAGTTTTTATGTTTTGGGGGCTGTTATTGAGAATAGAAGTCATTACTAAATCATACCATTTCTGACCATCACAATATCTAATTAGAACTGGTCATCTCATGTAATTAAAGGAATCCTAGTTTCTGGTGTTAATGCAGACCTTATAAGAAAGAGATTTGTTTTGATTAATTTCTATTCAATTTGATTCACTGACTGTGTCCCACAGATTTAATTGGTAATAAATATCAGCAGTGAAATTGTTTGTATATGGTAGAAAAATTATATGAGTTTTAGTAGGACAGAGGCACATGGGACTGAGAGCCAGTTCATAGTTTTTAGTTTCACTGATCAACATAGTTAAAAAATACCAGGTATGGAAGGGGGGCTCCAATCTCTGGTGAAAAGGTTATAATCTGTATCAGTGAAGGGCACACTCACACCGAACATATAATCAAGTTTTAAAAATCCGTTCAGTTTAATTCAAATGATATTTAAATGATCAGCACCATAGAGATTAAAAACTCTAATGTTCAAAAAGTTTTTCCATCCTGCTTGCAGATAAATTACTTAGAGACCTTGAAATTTAAAACAATGTGTGATTTTTTATTGATATGGATACTTTTTTGAGGCATGGATCCCTTTGGTAGTTTAGTAAAACCAACGAATATCTCAGAATGTTTTTAAATGCATAAAATGACATGTTTGGGATTATAAAACAAGCAATTTGTACTGAAATACAGCTATATATTATATATGTATACATATATGTATATCTATGTAATATGTGCTTGTATATATGTTTATATATATATATATATATATATACACACACACACACACACACACACACATACATATATTTATATGGTTCACAAACCCTAGTGGTCTTTGCCTTGGTAGAAACCTTTCATAATCTAATGATCACCCCACTGGTATAGAATTACTTTGAACTCAACTGGGCTGGTCCTTAGGCTCAAGAAATATGGAATACATTACCATGTTTCTATGTGATACTTTTCTACCTTGATAGAACCTGCTAGAGTTTGTGACTCACTGGCACAGCTGTTGTGAACCCTGCATCATTTCCAACCCATGATGAGAAGTTGGAGCAGGAGGAAGGTCAGACCTAGATCCATCATCCTCCCAACATTCACCTAAACATACCTAGTAGGGTTTCAAAAGCTTAACCAGAGGTGACTACATCTTATAATGGATATAAAAGTTCATATCCTGTCTTAGCTACTAAATGCTTGCAAACTCAGGTTTGCAACCTCAGGTTATCCAAGAAATGGGGATAATAAAAGCACCTCCTTCAAATGATTGTTGTGAAGATCAAATGAGACAATATATACCCAATATTTTTCAAACTTTAATGAGCTCTGTAAATGCTATCTATTATTATTATTATTATTATTATTATTATTATTATTATTATTTCCCTCCATCAATGATGCCTGAACAGACTCTCAGGTTGATGGATGGGTGCATTTGTTTCAGGTCCTCTTACCTCACAGAGGTCTTCTGGTATCTCTGGACCTTCACCCTGGCCTCCTGTATCCTAAATAGCCTTGGTTTTCAAACTGGTTCTCTAGTTTGAAGTCTCTCCCTTTCCTTATCTCCCTTCCACTTCCTTCTATATCTGTCACCAATGCACTCACAGACACAAACAGACAAACAGACACACAGACAGACACACACAGATACACATAGGCAGACACATACAGATACACACACACACATGCACACGCACACACTTTCACCCTCACACACATTCCCACTGCTATTTGGCACCATGAGTTTGTTTTTTAAGCATACTTACTTTTTTGTGGCTATGGTAGCTAAATGCCAGCCTCATTCTCTCTAAAGCCTATCATTTTTCCTTTCATTCCACTTTCTGACCCTGCAAATGACACATGATGCAAAGAGCTGGAGAAACCATTAGTTTAAAATGTTCTTTGGAAAAAAAAAAACCAAACCTCTCAGCCATGACTCACATCCAAATAATAATAATAATGAAAAAGCCCCTCAAGCCTGCAAAAGCCTCACAACTTTTATGAGTAAGGCCCTGATGGACTTTTTGATTACACAATGAAGCAAAGGCCAGTTGGCTAAAATAGTCATGAGTACACATTAGAAGAGTGGTGCTTTGTAGTTCTGGAAATTCTCAGTGAAGACATGAGGGTTCCTAAGGATTAAAAAAAATATTTCTAAAGTTCTGGCAACAGACTGAGGACCAGTCTAGCTAAGTAAAGAAAGACTTGTTACCAAGAGGCTGATCACTTGGTAATTAATTCTTTGGTCACGACAACCCATAAAACAAAGAAAAATACGATATAGCCTTTGGGTCTGTGTTTTCCCCTTTCCATTTCTCCAGTGATGGAGACAGAGTGGTAGAAAAGGAAGCTGATTATAATAAGAAAGACAAAAATTTTAGAACATTGATAAACTTAGCTGTTTTTACTCTAAATGTGCTATTATTGCCCAATGTCCAATGAATGGATCTACTATTGAATTTATTGAACTTTTTTAGATTATTCAAAACCAATGACAAAAAGAAAATAAAAGTCAATGTAAACATAGTTCACAGGTTCCTTTTGGAGAGAAAAAAGAAAAAAAATCAAAGGAGGATAGTAGAGCTGGTATCATCAGGTACCCAGAGTTACAAGAAACATCATTTCATGGCACATTTAGCCATCTTTCATTGCAGGGCTTTCTTTAAATAAACCATGATGGGAAAAAGAAGGAAGATTTTGAATCATCTTCAGTTGTAGAGGATGATGAGATAGAGAAATTCTATGAAGTACATGGTAAGACTCCCTCATCTCAGTCAAATCAATATATCCATTGATACCTGATGATTTCAATGCAAACATGGCAGAAAGGAAGATGAGAAAAAAAATTGGTTGGAATAAATGATTTAGGATTAAGAATGGAAGAAGCTAAAGGCTCAGACTTCACTAAAATCTCATGTCTCTCTCTCTCTATATATATATGTATATAAAATATATATATATATATATGATGAATGCTTTTTTTTTGAGAAAAATAATCAGAAAGTACTGGCTACATTAAGTACCACAAAACATCACAAGGAATGAAATTGATCATAATTTAACAAGGAAAAAATTGTTTAGTGACAGGAAAGCTGTTCCTGGATCAGCTTTCTGTTTATAGACATGCCATTAACTTGTTAAAGCAAAGAGCAACATGAAAAGAAAACTAGAGGAAAGACTAAAAATGTGAAAATGATCTGGCATGTACATAAAATGACTTCAATCTGACCTATTTAAATAAGTCACTGCGACAAAAAAATCATTAAAGGACAGAGAGGATACTGCCACCAATTATGTATTTTAAACATAAATTTAATCAATTTGACAAAAATCACCAGCATAAAAATGTATGATAAGTAGACCTAAAGAGTCTAGAAATCAACTCAAGCATTAAATACTTGATTTCTTTGCCAAGTGACGAAATGTTGTAGCAAAGAATAGTCCTATTTTAGAATATGTATTCATTTGTAAAATCTCATTGAGAGGACCAGTGGAAGATTTTTGAGCATTATTTTTACTTAAAACAGGAAAAAAGGAGCAGAGGAAAATAATTTAAATTAAATATTGGTACCCACTAAACAAAATTATTTCAAGGACATTTAAAGAAGAAATTGTAGAAAGTAAAATGAAAAATGGAAAAAATCTTTCATTATTTTGAAAAATACACTGTACATTATTCCCATAATCAAGGACCATGGAACCACCACAACTAGATTCCAACATTACAATTGTTGATGCTCTTTTTGAAGGAATAGCAATTTCAATGGAGCAGACACAGATAAGAAAAGCACTAGGGATAGAATGAGAACACACAGAAGAGGTCTAGACCAAAGGTGACACAGTTTTGAGGGTACTGAAATATGAATTCTCATGGTCTATGAAAGAGCAAATAATAGCAAAGGTGTGGGGAAAATTTTTAATTTTTACAATTATAAAAAAACTGAGCAGGAAACAGGTTAGTTTGTCTGGAACGTGGAAAATGAGAGGGGGAGTAATGTCTTATTAGCCTGGAAAGCTAAGTGGGACCCAAATTGTGAAGTATTTTAAAGACTTGAAAAGGAAATGAGGCAGTGGGCTAGATTATCTAGGAGAAATTACACTTTTTTAGTAATCTCAAATTCCTCTCTGTAACAAAAATAAATGGTTAAAGTCTAAAGGATGGATATACTGAATGAATGAATACTCTACTGGTAGCTAAAAAATATTAAATAATAAGAGAAAGATCTCTGCTGCATTGGGTAGATTATATATCAGGGATTTATGAAAAGTCTTCGTGTACAAAAAAGGAAATGTTTAGCCTGACATAACTTTTCTGATAAAGTATGCATTTCAGTTAAACTTTGCTTTGGATGGCCCTAACCTATTCCTCATGAACTCAGCAAGGAATTAGTTCCAAGGATTCTCACTTAAATGGTCTTCTGTTAAATCCAGTGAACAGGGAATTGATTGAAGTATACTTAGATGTCATTTCCCTTTGCTCTTTTGCATTCAAGAACCTCTCTGTACTTAATTATTCTGTGCACTGTGCCTCCTTTCTTGTTTATTTGTTTGTATCTCTGTATCTTTGTCTCTGTCTCTCTCTTTCCCTCTTTCTCTCTGTCTCTGTCTCTCCCTGTCTCCCTCTGTTTCTGTCTCTGTCTCTGTCTCTGTTTCTCTCTCTCTCTGTCTCTCTCTGTCTGTCTCTCTGTCTCTGTCTCTGTCTCTCTCTCTCTCTCTCCCTCCCTCCCTCTCTGTCACTCTCTCTCTGTGTCTCTTCCCCTCCTCCTTCCTTCCCTCTTTCTTTCCTACTAAATTCACTTGGTAACTGCTCCATAAACTATTACAAATACATCCAAATTCTTCTGTTCTACTTATTAAATAACCACTATATGTTCTAGCACAAGCACATGAAAGGCCAGAGTCAGATCTTATCATTACACCAAATTATGCTTGTTCATCAGAGTAAAAGAAACACATTGGATAAATAGCCTGGGAGAATAATTAATGATTTGGGATGGCTGCATTAACATTGACTCTTCCATGTCCAGGTATCAATCTTTCTCAGGATTCTCCACAATAACATTAAGAACCTGTTAATAGTCTATGTATCTACAGTCAGTGTGGGGATTGGAGATCATATCATTTGAAAATTCAGTGAAAGAACTGGGGAATTTTAACCTGTAGAAGAGATGACTTCGGAAATAAACGATCTCTATTTTCAGGTACTTAAAACAACCTGGGTTCAAATTGTGAATGAGACATATACTTACTTTGGAACCATAAAATTCCAAATTTTACTTTGGAAGTAAATTTAAAAATAAAAAAATAACCTCATAGTATTATCGAGAGGATCAGTGAAATAATGTACACAAAATGTGTTTCAAAACTAAAAGTGCTATATAAATGACAACTAGTACCATTCTTTTTGTTTTCTCTTCTTGTTCTTATCTTTTTCTATTTAGATCAGGGAGGAAAGGTCCTGGTACAAGTCCCTATATTTTATATTTAATGTTCTGCAGGTTTTTAATAAAACTATTGGGATGTAAATTTATCCTCTGCAGGCTATCTGAAAACATCTTTGGCTCAATTAGTAGCAGATGGGACTGCTATGTTCTCTCATCCCATTCCCACATGATTTTGTTGTTGTTATGGTTTAATTTTTGCTAGGTCTCTTTAATTTTATAATTTTTTTTTGCTCTACTTACTTTGAACATTATCAGTACTTGGTATAATGGCATTTATTTAAAACATTGCTCCTACATTTTTGTGGATTGATGTTACAACTGAGTCATTGGGAGTAACAGCCCTATTTAGAATGATGATACGATTCCAAAACATTTTTTCTATTATCTTCTTTAGAATATTTCTGGGTACAATTTTTATAGTAACAAAGATTTATCATGTTAATTCATGAAAAATGTATACTCCTTGAATGAGGATATATCTTTAGATTTATTCAATAGATGCTAAATGTTTGCAGCCTGCATTGTCCTAATTTATAGATCTTACAGGGAGAGTCTTCTGATTCTATTCTTGCACCTTGTTAACCATTTTTAATTATATTTGACAAATCAAATGAAGTGTAGTTATATTATCAACTTTTGCTATTGCTCTGTGAAATGGTTGTTTATTCTGAAAGGAGTTCTGTAAATTTTTAGTCTGGTTATTTTGTAGTTTTAGAATGTCTAGCAATTCTCTTCCTCCTTTTTGATGAGGAAGTATTCATTTTTCCATAGTTGCCTTAGGGTGGTGGGTACTCATTTCATTACTATTGTATGAATTTTTAGTATGTTTTCCAAATCAATTATGGAACTTTGCAATTCCAAGAATGTTTATCAAGAATGGTATCACATAGGTGTTAATTGCTTTAAAAATATATTCTTCTCTTTAAGCTTTTATTTCAAAATGTCATAAAATTTCCTGTTATACATAGCTACAACTTTCACTTTGATAGCATTATGCTTGATGTAACTTGCCTAATCCAGGGGACTGAGTGTTTATAGTTATCACTTTTGTTAAGTAGCTCAAATGTAACCTCTGGATTGATGGTACTGGATTTGGAGTTAGAGGTTGTTGTTGTTATTGTTGCTATTGTTTCAGTCACATCTGACTCTTCATAATCCCTCTTGGAAAAGAAAATGGAGTAATTTGTTATTTCCTTCTTTCAGCTCATTTTACAGATAAGGTAACTGAGGCAAACAGGGTTAAGAGAATTGTCCAGGGTCACACAGTTAATAAATGTATTTGGTCTGGTTTGAACTTTGGTCATCCAGACTCCAGATTTGCCACTCTATCCACCAGATTAAAATCTTGTTGCTATCATTTATGGTTTGTGTGACTTCTTCCTCAGTTCTCAAATATATGAAATAATGGAGTTCTATTGGATGACCTTTAATTTCATTTTTTAAACAATAGATCTATGACCTATGACCCTTTAACCTCTAGTTTTCCTTGGAATACATTAAGAATTTTACACTTGTTGAGTCCAAATGACATTTTAAAAACCATTTTGTATGAAAAAAAAGATTCTATGAGATGGAGAAGTTAGTTTAATAGAACTTTTGTGGAAGTTATATAACTTAATGTCATCCAAGTACATCAAGTGATTAATAATTTGATAAAATTCCCTTTTTTAAACTTGGAAGCTATATTCAGTTCTACTGAGTAGAAATTACAATTGCTTCAAGGTTAAGCAGAGCCATAGCCATCTTGCTGAAAAGTGCCATACTTTATATCCATTTCTCTTGAAATTATGAGAGTGTATATTTAAATAAAGAACAATTTCTCATACAGTATTCTAATGTACTTTTGTATACTTGCAGAATACCACAAGTTCAGGTTTGAATCAAAGACTTTGTTAATAATCAATAAAAATATTAGTGTTTATTGATCTTTAATAATAAACAAATCAAAAACAAGTAGTTCTTTATAGCGCTAAGGTATATTTTTGAGATACCCAATTTTCTTCTCAATCAACATTTTTTTTGTAAGTTGTTATAGATTTGATTGAGTATTATGCTCAATAAATGTTTTACATAAAGTATATAAATACAATTGGCCTTTATTTGGAGAAATCCTTGATGGTTTTTATCTTTTGGTTATAAATGTATGATACTTTCTATTAAGCAAGGTGAGAAAACTTCTCTCTGAAAGCACGTGGGTAAAAGACTTGTCATTAGTGTACTATAGTGAAGTGCTGGAGATAATATTGTGGCCTATGTAGCCCTGCTTCTTTCTAATTTACAGAAAAGTTAGGTCGATCTATACTCGATAGAATTTAATTGTCCATTTTATTAACAATAAGTAAGCTTTCTAGTTTGAATTTAACCCAACTTGCTTTTTTTATTGTATTGGACTTCTTATGACCATAAAAATGACCAGAAACTTTCCATATTCTCCATTTGACGGATTCACTACCTCTTACAAATTATTTACTTTTCAAGCTTTTTTTTAAATTGAATTTGAATTGTTAATTTTGTCCATTAATCTGCTTAGACTTTTTGTATCACACTAACTTTTGACTTTTGCTTTCAATCACTGGGTAAGGGCATCTAAATTTTTAGCATGTGTTTATTTTCCAGATTCCTTTCTGTACACTTTTTTTTGTTTCTTTTAATTAGATGAAATATAATGCAAATTTCTGTTGCGTAAGTCAGCTAGACATTGAAATTCCAATGCCTTCCCAGAGATCTTCAATAAGTTTCTGAGGTTGCTTTTTTGCTATATTTTTTTAAAGAGTATTCCATGATAGTGGTGATAGCCACTGTGTGTACTACTAATCTATGCAGGTTCTGAAATGTTTTTAGATTTTCTGTCAAATATTGTGGGAGAAAGTGTTCATTCATAATAGTTATATATAGCAAATTCACTCTTTTAAAATTACTCTGTGTAATTGTATAATTGGTCTGCTAGTTGGATTGTTGCCATTAAACTGAAAAAAAGCGTTTTATTTTTGAGATTTCAGTAAGCTCACCTCTTCTCCAAAATTACTTTAGATATCAATATTGGTTTTATTATACATTTTATTAATAGGAAGGATTACTGGAATTTGTATTAAGTGAAAATTTTCAATGACATTAAGGCCTTCAATGTTTCCCAATTTAGAGTTTAGTATTATAGCTATCGAAGCATTTTACCTCTCATTTCATCTAATTTCAAATTCTTACTTATGATTGCTTTGCATTGTCCTACAATATGCTACTGTGTATTTGGAACTGAAGGTACTATTGACAAAAAGCAGTATGAAGTTCGTGTTTATAATTGGTAAAATCTGTTTCCAATTTTGTTTTGATGTAGTACTGGCTTATAGTTAAAGCATTCATATCTTTAGGCTATTTCATGCTCACTCATGGTTTACCTTCTTCAGTGATTGGCACAATTTCCACTGAAGCACTTCTGGTAAGTGAGGTATTAGTACTTTTCGTTTGTTCTCATGTATCTTGCCATTTTTGTGGGACCAGTCAGTCAGCAAGTATTTATTAACACTTATTATGTTCCATCTACTGAGAATGCAAATATAAGGAGAAAAAATGTAGTTCCTGCACTTAAATAGCTTACTTTTTAGTGGAGAAGGACAAATCATAAAAGAAAATGAAGAAGGGGAATGAATGTACTTGCCTCAGAAAGCATTTTTGAGAAAATCCTGGGAAAAGTCAGGAGTCCAGCCAAGAGAAAAATTAATACATTGGTCTAGGCCAACCTTAAAATGGAGGAACCAATCACTCAGAGGGAGAAACTGTGGGTACTTTCCATGTGAGAAGTAATCCAGGGCTGGAGTTAACTTTTTAAGAATTCTGTTAGGAATTGGACTAGAGAAACTCTGAAGTACTTTCCAATTCTGAGATTCTATGAACTTTTGAATTGGAATAGACCATGCTAATGCCTTCCTTCCATAATTACCTTGTATTTATCTACTTTATTCTTTTCATATTTATTTTGTATCAATGTGCATATTGAATGTGTACACTATTTCCCTTGATAGAATGTAAATTCCTTGATAACTGGAATTTTATCACCCCCTGCATTTGTGTCTCCAGAGTACCTGCCATTTAGTAGTGATTTTATAAATCATTAGTTGATTGGTTGATTAAAGGCCTATTTCAAGATGTTAGAATTGGTCAGAATTCAAACCAGTAACCTCAATGTTATATCAATGGCAATTGCAAGACAAGGCACAGAACTTTTCAAGAAGGTTCTTTATCAGTATCAGAATGAAGTGCCTATAAATGTACATAAGCAAAGATGTTTACATCTTGTAGGGGAAACATCATCAATGCTAGAAGCATCACAGTTTAGACAAGGAGAACCTATGACAAAGTTTATCTATGTAGTCAGCTGAAATTGTTTCCCTAAGCTTTCTCTCTACTCTTGGGTCCTGGGTTTTATCTCTGGAGCTAAGGAAAAGTAATATTACTATCCTCAAATGCTTGGAGATTATTCCTACTCCTTTAATGTAACTTCATGTGACATGAAGATTCTTTTATTATACTGGTTGCCCTTTTTTAATAGGTTCCAGTTTGCTTTGTCATTGTTAAAATGTGGAATACTATTTGTAGTCATATAGGAAAATTGCTCTAAATCTTTATTAATTAGAGAAATACAAATTACAACAAATCAGAGGTACTACCTTAGACTTCTCAGATTGTTTAATATGATAGAAAAGGAAAATGACAATGTTGAAGGGCATGTGGAAAGATTGGGACACTAATGCACTGTTAGTGGAATTGTGAACTGATTCATTTATTCTAGGGAGCAATATGGAACTATGCCCAAAGGGCAATCAAACTTTGATCCAGCAATGTCACTACTAGATTTGTATCCTGAAGATATTTTTTTAAAAAGGAAAAGGTCATATATATATACATATATATCTATATATCTATATATATATATATATACACACACACACACACAAATATTTATAATAGTTCTTTCTTTTGTGGCAAAGATTTAGAAATGCAAAGGATACCTGCCAATTGATAAATGCTTGAATAAATTTTTTAATATAGTTATAATGGAATACTATAGTGCTATAAGAAATGATAGAACAGGATATTTTCAGAAAAACCTGGAAAGACTTACATGAATGGATGCAAAGTGAAGTGATCTGATAGAATCAAGACAAAATTGTACACAGTAGCAGCAATATTATGCAAAGATAGACCAGCTGTGAGTGATTTAGCTATTTTCATTAATACAAAGATCCAAGGAAATTTCAAAAGATTTTTGATAAAGAAAATCCTATTCACCTCCATAGAAAGAACTAATGGAACATCAATAGATTGAAGCATACTTTTTTAAATCTTATTTTTTATTTTTATAGCCAATATGGGAACATGTTCTGCATGACTACACATGCATAACCTTTTTCAAATTACTTCCCATTGAAGGGAGGGAGGGAGAGTATTTGGAACACCAAATTTTAAAGAAATAATATTAAAAATGTGTTTTACGTATAATTGGAAAAAATAAAAAAAATTATAGAGCATAAAAAATGTGGTGCCCATCCACATACTTACAAGTATGGTTCAATTAATGAAGATCACAGGAGGACTACCATCTCCCTAGATACTATATGTTCCAGATACTATATGCCAAGTGTTTAAAATGTCATTAAGGGGGCAGCTAGGTGGCACAGTGGATAGAGCACTGGCCCTGGAGTCAGAAGTACCTGAGTTCAAATCCAGCCCCGGCCTCAGACACTTAATAATTACCTAGATGTGTGGCCTTGGGCAAGCCAATTAACCCTACTGCCTTGCAAAAACTAAAAAAAAAAAAGTCCTTATGCTGATTCATTAAAACAATAGTCATTTAAAGTCTCTATGATTTGTTTTTATATGAATTTATGCTAAGGTTTTTCTTTCCCATTGTGTACATTTGTAGTGAGTTTTAACAATAAAAGGTTAAAAAAGCATCAAACTTCTTCACATTTCAGAATTACAGTAATTTGATTGATATGGCACTGAAAAGGAAATTTAATTTGGGTTAGAATTGCTATTTTTTATTACATAACTGGGTCTAACCATGAGCAATGAACATTTTCCATTTGTTTAGACCTGACTTAATTACATGAAAAGTATTTTACAGGGCAGCTATGTGGCGTGGATAGAGCACCAACCCTAAAGTCAGTAGGATATGAGTTCAAATGCAGCCTTAAACACTTAATAAATTACCTAGATGTATGACCTTGGGCAAGTCATGTTACCCCATTGACTTGCCAAAAATTAAAAAAAAGTATTTTGTAATTTTGTTCATGTAGTTTCTAGATGTGTCTTGGGAAGTAGAAGTAGATTCCCAAGTATTTTATATTATCTACAGCTCCTTTTTTTTTTTTTTTTTTTTTTAGGTTTTTGCAAGGCAAATGCAGTTGAGTGGCTTGCCCAAAGCCACACAGCTAGGTAATTATTAAGTGTCTGAGACTGGATTTGAATTCAGGTACTCCTGACTCCAGGGTCAGTGCTCTATCCATTGTACCACCTAGCCACCCCTTATCTATAGTTACTTTATATGAAATTTCTTTTTCTATCTCTTGCCCTTGAACTTTATTGTTCTTATATAGCAATGTTGATGATTTATGTGGATTTATTTTATTTCCTGCTATTTTGCTCAAGTTATTAATTGTTTTAAGTAGTCTTTTTAGTTGATTTTCTAGGGTTCTCTAAGTATACTATCATATTATCTGCAAAGAGTGAAAGTTTTGCTTACTCATTGATAATTCTATTTCCTCCAGTTTCTTTTTTTCTCATTACTAAAACTAACATTTCTAATACTATATTGAACCGTAGTGGTGATAATAGGCATCCTTTTTGCATCCCTGATCTCACTGGAAATGATCCTGGTTGGGGCGGCTAGGTCGCACAGTGGATAGAACACTGGCCCTGGAGTCAGGAGTACCTGAGTTCAAATCCGACCCTGGCCTCAGACACTTAATAATTACCTAGCTGTGTGGCCTTGGGCAAGCCACTTAACCCTATTGCCTTGCCAAAAAAAGAGAAATGATCCTAATTTATTCCCATTAAATATAATGCTTGTTGAGGATTTTAGATAGATGCTACTTATTTTAAGGAAAATTCCATTTATTAGTATACTTTCTAGAGTTTTTAATAGGAAGGGGTATTGTATTTTGTCAATGGCTTTTTCAGCATCTATTGAGATAATATGATTTCTGTTGTTTTGTTATTGATATGGTCAATTATGTTGATTATTTTACTAAAATTGAACCATCCCTGCCTACCTGGTATAAACATACCTAATCATGGTGTATTATCCTAATAATAACTTGTAATCTCTTTGCTAAATTTTATTAAATTTCTTTTGCCTCAATGTTCATTAGAGAAATTGGTCTGTAATTTGTTTTGGCTCTTCTTAGTTTAGATATCAGCACTATTTTGTACCCTGAAAGGAATTTGACAAAACTCCTTCTCCTATTTCAAAAAATAGTTTATATAGAATCGAAATTAATTGTTCCTTAAATGTTTAGTAGAATTCACAAGTAACTCCATCTGGGCCTGGATATTTTTTCCTTAGGGAGTTTTTCTGAAAGAATTATTCAGGTATTTTCTTTCTTCTTCTGTTAATCTAGTACCTCATATTTTTATAATTATTCATCTATTTCATTTAGATCATCAAATTTATTGGTATATAGTTGGGCAAAATAGCTCCAAATTATTATGTTAATTTCTTCCTCATTGGTGAGGTCACTTTTCATTTTTGATATTGGTAATTTAGTTTTCTCTTTCTTTTTTAAAAATCCAATTAACTAAAGGTTTATCAATTTTTATTGTTTTTTATAAAACCAACTCTTAGTTTTATTTATTAGTTCAATGATTTCCTTACTTTTGATTTTATTAATTTCTCCTTTGATTTGGTATTTAGTTGGAGATTTTTAATCTATTCTTTTTTCTAGCTTTTTAGTTGCATGCCCAATTCATTAATCTTTTTTTCTCTGTTTTAGTCATATACGCATTTAGATATATAAGATTTCCCCTAAAAATTATTTTGACTAAATCCCATAAATTTTGGTATGTTGTCTCATTGTTGTCATTGTCATGGATGAAATGGTTGATTATTTCCTTGATTTGTTGTTTGATCCATTCATTTATTAATATCAGGTCATTTAGTTTCCAATTAATTTTGGCTTATTTTTGCATATATATAATTTTTTATGGCATAATGATTTGAAAAATGTGCATTTAATATTTCTACCTTTTGCATTTGATTGAAAGGTTTTTATATCATGATACATGACCATTTACCTTCTTAACTTCCTTCTTGATTATTTTGTGGATAGATTTACCTAATTCTGAGAGAGGGAGTTTGAGATCCTCCATTATTTACATTTTGCTGTCTATGTGTCCCTATAATTCACTTAATTTCTCCTCTAAGGATTTGGTTGCTATAACACTTGGTACATATATGTTTAATAATGTTATTATTTCATTACCTATGGTGCCTTTTAGGAAGATGTAGTTTCCTTTCTTATCCCTTTAATGAGATCTATTTTTGCTTTTGCTTTGCCTGAGATTAATATTGCTGTGGTTTTTTTTTTTTTACTTCCTCTGAAGGATAATATTTTACTCTAGTCTTTTACCTTTATTCTGTGTGTATCTCTCTGCTTTAAATATGTTTCTGGTAAACAATATATTGTAGTATTCTGGTTTTTAATCCGTCCTGCTATTTGCTTCTGTTTTATGTTTTCTATTCACATTTGCAGTTAAGATTACTACCACTATATTTCCCTCCATGCTATCTTCCTTAATCTATACTTTTCTCTTTCCTTTCCCTTTATCCATCCTCACCAATATTTTGCTCCCTTTCCCTTTTAACATTTCTTTTTAATTTAAACTTTAACTTTACTTATACTTTTGCCATCCCTTCTTTCCCTTTCTTTATCTCCTCCCCCCCCCCCCACTTCCCTGTAGGGTAGGATAGATTATTTAAACCAGTTGGGAATGTATGTTGTTCCCCTTTTGGGAAAAATTCTGTTGAGAGTAGAATTTATTATTGTTCACACATTCTGTTCTTTCCTTCTACTGTAATAGATCTTTGTGCCTCTTCACAGGGTGTTATTTATCCTCCATTCCTAGCCTTCTCCTAGTATAATCTTTTTTTTATGTCTTTATGGTTTTAACCCTGACTGAAACCTACAACCCCTCTATCAAAATACACTCCTATTATCTGTTAGATGATGATGTCTGTCCTTCATTCTCTCTTTTTTTTTTAGTTTTTTTTGCAAGGCAAATGGGGTTAAGTGGCTTGCCCAAGGCCACACAGCTAGGTAATTATTAAGTGTCTGAGGCCGGATTTGAACCCAGGTACTCCTGACTCCAAGGCCAGTGCCTTATCCACTATGCCACCTAGCCACCCCTGTCCTTCATTCTCATGGAAGATTATGACATCAGAGAGGTGATGCCATGGCAAGCACACGCATTGAATTTGAGTGAGGGGGAGTGGATTGTGCTGAGTCACTAGTCTCACTTTCTCTTCCAGAGCCATCTGAATCCAGTGGCTAGATAGGAATCAAGATGACTGGAGATGACTCTGGATTCAAGGCAATCAGCATTAAATGACCTGCCAAAGATGACACAACTAGTAAGAATCAAGTGTCCAAGGCTGGATTCGAACTCCTGTCCTCAACATCAAGACCAGTGCTTATAAAAGTACAATTCTCAGAGGTTTATTGATTGATTGATTGATAAGCAACATTTCCTCATAGTCATTGTCCTATTACATTACCTCTTTTCTCCCATTAGAAATATTATTCTCAAGAGTCATAAATAACATCAAATTATAATCAATTTATACCACTCCCTCTTTTCAAGTATTTTATAGATATATAATCTTGGTGAATTAAAGTATGTAATCAACAATCACTTCATGAACCATTTATACCTCCTCTTCTAAGTATACTCCTCCTAATCATAGCTAAAGTATCAAGTAAAGCAAAATTACTTTATGATATATTTGTGTCCAGTTCCTCTAAATACACTCTCTCCTTCTGTTTCTATAGTACTATATCTGTATTTAAAGTATTGAGTAAACTCCTTACAGTATGGAGTAATGTAAGATCACTTTATGATCTATTTATATCTAGCCCTTCTAAGTACACTTTCTCCTCTGTCCCTATATTAATGTAGCCTTCATTAACTAAAGTATCAATTAAACAAGATCACATCATGGTTTAATTATGTACACTCCTACCCTCTGTACCAATAAAAATAAAAGTTTCATAAGCAATATCACTTCATGATCTAATTATACTCATACCCTCCAAGTACTATATTCAATGCTCTTTAAAGTATTGGCTAAATGCTCAACAGTTTGTTTCATGGTCATCCTATACCCATACATTCTATCTAGCTATCCTAAGAGAAATACAATTCTCAAGAATTACTAGTATTATCTTCCCCTGTAGGAATGTATACATTTTAATGTTCTTGACTAGCATTTTTCCCTTTTCCATTTACCTTTTTATGTATCTCTTGAGTCTTGTTTTTGAAGATTGAATTTTCTTTTTAAGTTCTTGTCTTTATCAGAAAATTTTGGAAGTTCTCCATTTCACTGAAAATCCATTTTTTCCTCTGAAAAAATATGGTGAATTTTGCAGGGTAGTTAAATCAAAAGTCCTTTGTCTTCCGGAATATTATATTCCAGTTTCTCTGATTTCTTAATGTTGAAACTGATAAATCCTGTGTAATTGTGATGTGGTTTATTGGCATTTAAATTTCTTGCTATATTTTCTCTTTTTCTGAGAATTTTGAAATTTGACTAAAATATTCTTGAAGTCTTTATTCTGAGGTTTCTTTTTGGAGGTGATTGATAGAGTCTTTCAAGGACTATTTTGTCTTGTTCTGGGATATTAGGTCAGTTTTCTATGATAATTTCCTGAAAGATATTTTCTAGGCTTTTTTAAAATTAATCCTTTCTGGTAGACCAATAATTTGTAAATTATCGCTCTTGGATCTATTTTTTAGTTAGTTTGTTGTCGCTAACAAGTACTTTACATTTTCTTCTATTTTTTTTTAGCCTTTTGGTTTTGTTTGATAGACTTTTGGTATCTCATAGAATCATTAGTTTCCATTTGTGTAATTCTAATTTTTAGGGCTTTATTTTCTTCAGTTAGTTTTTGTGTTTCCTTTTCAAGTTGGTTAATTTTACATTGTGATGAGCTGTATTCCTTTTCCAGTTGGTTGATTTTATTTTTCGATGTTACGTTCTTTTCCCGGTTGGTCATTTTTACTTTTAAAGGAATTGATTTCTTCAGTCCATTTTTCATTATTCACCTGCATGACTTGCTTCTTTTTTTCCATTTTTCTTCTTTTCCTTGGTTTTAAAAATTCTTTCTGAGCTCTTCCAAGAGGTTTTGGATTTGAGGCCAATTCATAAACTCCTTTGAGACTTCACATGTAAGCAATTTGTCATTATTTTCTTCTTCTTCTGAGATGGCATTTTTATCATCCCTATCAGAATAGTAGCTTTCTATGCTTGGCACTATTTTTGTTTTTTGCTGAATTTGATAGCTGAACTCTGACCTTGGGGTACAGGGTGGGTATTGTTCCAAACTTTTATTGTGCTGTGGCTGGTATCTGGTCCTTGACTTATAGCTTGCCAAGGCATTGCCTATGTAGATAACATGTTAGTCATATGTAACAGCTTAAAAATAATGAAATAATTGACTGATATTCCTAGAATATTCCCCTCTTAAAGCGAAAAGGAGAGGAAGAGGTAACACAGACCTTGTCTCAGATATAATATCTTATGTTAATTAAGAAAAGGATTAGAAGGAGAAATGCTTAGTGAAAAATTAGGAAGTTTAGTTTTTACTTAAAATCATGGTAGAGATCAGTACCATTTAAATATGAAGGAGAAGAACTTGCAAAGAAATCAGATATTATAAATATATATAAAAATGACTACTGAGGAGGAAATAAATAGGAAAGTTGAATCACCCAAAGATCTATAAAGCATACAGCTAGTATGAGTTACAAATAAAATGAAAATTGAAGGCTATAAGGAAAATGAAATAGAAATGACAAAAAAGTTAGAATATTACTTTTCTGGAAAAAATGTTAGAAAATAATGTCTCTTTTATCTAACAAGGTCTTAGAAATAAGAAATTTCAGTTATCAGTCCTGACTAAAGATGATATTAAATTGAATCATAAAAATTCAATATTGGAAAAATTTCATTTCCACAGGAATTCCAGAGATCAAGAGTATGATCAGTAAGAAGATATTTAAGGTGATCATTAGGCTTAAAACTGGAAGAGAATTTAAATATCTTGTAATCTAGTATATTTCTTGTAGAGATGGGAAAACTGAACCCAGAGAGATAAAGTCACTTGCCTAGCAAGCAAAATGAAAATTGAACCCAGGTTCTATGTCTTCCAACTTTTTTGCTCTTTCCCATACACTAAACTACAACCTTTAACACTACCCTGTATCCTGCCATATTATTTAAAAAATTATGATCATGTAGAAAGAAGTTGAATATGATCTAGATATACAATAATAGTTCATATCATTGGAAATCAGCTCTCTGTAGAGCTTATTAATCTTATCAATTTTAGAAGATAATAAAAAACTAGAAAGTAAATAAACAGAACTCAGGATGGCCAAAATAAGTGTGTTGGGTCCATGCAGGAAAATTCATGTACTTTATTCATAGGAAAGGCCCTGAAGAGCTTGCCTGGAATCTATTTGATTTGATTTTTAAAATAAGGTTTATAAATTGTTGCATACAAATACAAATATAAATTTATGCAGATAATCCCATATTAATTGGTTTAAGTCTCTCAATTACTTTATGAAGCAAAACTGAAAATCTTATCATTTCTATTTTATAGGAAGTGAAATTGAGATTTTAAGATGATATATGACTTGCCCAAGGTCACACAGCTAGTAAACAGCAGATCAAGACTTGATGTTTTTAACATCTAGTCACATTTTCTCTTTATTATACCATAAACCACATTAAGAGGGAGGTAAAGGGAAGATTGATAGCAGGATGAAATAATGACTGACATAGAATGAGGGATTCAAAATTAAACCCCAAAATCTATAAAAGCCCAGTGGAACTAAAAACTCTTGGATCTCTAGGATTATTTAGTTCAAGGGAAATAGTCTTAAACACTTCAGGAAGCCCTGAGTATAACACTGTATTGCAATGGAATGCACTAAATAGTTTCCATTTTAATAACCCTTAGTCATCAAGAAAAGATTACTATCCACTGTTTATATGTAAGAAAATAGGAAAATGTGGACATTTTACAAATATGTCCATCCAAAATGGGTAGAAATATTTTTTTAAAAAACATTTAAGAGAAAATTGATATTAGGAATAATTTTTGTTAAACAAAGATTGTAATTCTAACTATTAAAGTGACTATGATACTTTTCACTGGGAAGGAAGATGAATTCAGGGGAAAAACTGAAGAAATTAGTAGATTAGGAGAATAGCTACCATCTTTCATGCAAAAGTTTGAAAAAGAATGACAACTGGAAAAATGTTAAAACCAAGAATACAGGAAGTTAGCAAGATTTATAAATGTTAATATCTTTTTTTTAGGATTTTGCAAGGCAAATGGAATTAAGTGGCTTGCCCAAGGCCTCACAGCTAGGTAATTATCAAGCGTCTGAGACCAGATTTGAACCCAGGTTCTCCTGACTCCAGGGCCGGTGCTTTATCCACTGCAACCCCAAATGTTAATATCTTAAAGAATTTTTTTTTTTACAAATACTGCATGCTCTTCTCTACCCACCCTCAAAGCTAATAAGAATATCTGAGGAGCTTGGATTATAATTCTTTTTAGGACCATCAGATGCAAAAGCATCAGTTTGAAGATAGGCAGAATTAATGAACTCATAAATAGGACAGCTCGCTTTTTAGAATGAATAGTTCACACAAATTTAACCTTCATTCTCGTAGCAACCTTGTCTTTTGAATAAGCTTTCCTTTGCTGGAAGAGCATGATACATTCCTTAGGGAATAGGGTAGCATATCTGGAAGACAAAAAAAAAACTCACACAGCTTAGAAGATGCCAAACCCATTGACCGATGGAGCAGAGTAAGGTAGCAGATGTTATTGTTACCATGGAAACCAGAGGGTGGATCCAAATAAAGAAGAGGTTAGGTTTTCAAGGCTGAGACCTAAGAGAGACTGCACTCTGTCCATCTCCAAGTATCTCTTGCAGTAAGGGGTAAAAAGGTCGAGAGAGAGAGAGAGAGAGAGAGAGAGAGAGAGAGAGAGAGAGAGAGAGAGAGAGAGAGAGAGTTTACGTCTGTAGTTTCTTTTCTCCCTACAATCTTTCTCCTGTAAAAGGGCAAAGTGTAAAATCAGTCATCAGCTGGAAACACTATGCCTGTTGTAAATTAATGAGATGCTTGCTTCCAGTCAACTAAACTAAACTCCTTGCTTCTTCTGTTTCTGTTTCACCATTCATTCCCTCTTTGAATCCTCATGCCATTTAAAATGATTTCTGAAGAACTTTAGAAAGCAACCCAAAACCAGTTTTAGAGAATTGTTTCCAGAAGTCTGATGACTAGTGAGGACACCAACTATAATGGGTGGTACTAGAGGTAAGAAAGATATGGAACAATTTATCTCCAACTCTTTTCTGTATCCCAGATCATAACAAAGCAATCTTTTAAACTCAATTAAAGATGAGGAGGCAATGGCATGGTGGATTGAGATCTGATCTCAAATCCAGGAAGATCTGGGTTCAAGTGCTGCCTCTAATTCATATTGCCTGAATGACCCCGAATAAATCACTTAATCTTGGTAGAGTATTTAATCTTTCAGTGCCCTATATAAGTTGCTAATATTTAATTTTACAGAAAATATGCTGACATATAATGGGAGGGATACTTCTTTTACCTGGGAATCTCCTGTACCCATGAAATCACAAACTCAGTTCCTATCCACTGTATTGAAGTCACTTATACAGAAAGATTATTAACTCTTCTTATGTAGGAATAAGTCTGTTGAAAACAGTTATCATACCTTTCTAAGATTATTCATTTTGCCTATATGTAAAGAATGGACATAAAGGGAGTCCTTGACATAAGTCTCAAATGTTGTCATCACATAATGGTAAAGAGGACATCTGTTTTCTCTGATCTTTGAAAAAAGAGTAAAGATTGTTATGGAAGTTTCTTGGAATTTCTTAGCTGTAGAATCATTGACACATATAGGGGAAAAGAAGGGAAAGACATGATGCAATCTCTGAAACATTCATGTAACAATGAAGATTTTGCTTCAAGGAATATCTGCCAGTCATTTCTATTTCCCCCCTCTTATTCCAATCAGAGTTCTTTTATTAGGAGAAAAACTTTCAGAAAGTCTAGGTCAATAGAATTGGTAAAATCAACCATTCATCTCAGTCATTCAACTTTTTTTTATCCTCAAAAATCTCTTCCCTCCATAGTTTTAGCCATATAATCATTTACTTCAATAATATTCTCTTCTCTCTGGAAGAACCCTTTAATCCTGGGCAACTTCTAATAACTTTCTTTTCTTTTATATTTGCATGCTGCTGGATACTGCTATAGTATGTTACTTTGGAGGTACTTCAGGAGTCTGTTCTTTATTTTGTTATCTAATCTTTGCTATTAATAGTTTGAAAGAAAACACAAGACATACTTATCAAATTTGCAAATTACATGAACCTGGGAAGGAAAATTAGTCTATCAGAACCCCAAAAGATACTGACAGAGTAGAATGATGGACCAAATTTAAGAAGGTGAAAATTAACATACACACACACACACACACACACACACACACACACACACATATATATATATATTTGCATATGTCTATGATGTCTATGTCTATGTATCTATCTGTCTGTCTGTTTCTGGATTTTAAATGCAAAATTCAAACACAAGAGATAAGTTGGTAAACAACAATTTCTGTAAAAAAAGAGTTGTGGTGTTTAGGGAACCATAATCTCAATATGATTTAACAGTGAATTGTGGCAGTTGAAAAAGTCAAAACCTCTGACTGCAATATTGTGGAGATAAAATCAACAAGACTTGTCTGCTAATTCACTTTGAAAGACTAAGGAGAGAAAAGAATAAAAGATAATTCAAAAGTTTTAAGCTTAGTTGACTGGGAGAATGTAGGTGCAGGTAGCAGAAATAAGTTAATGAAGGACCAATTTTTGGGAAGAAGATGATGAGTACATTTTGTGATAAAGGATCATAAATTAAGAGCTAATAAAAAGAACTTGGAAGCCAATTAGTCTAATCTCTTTATTTTGCAAATGAAAAATAAGATCCAAAGATGTTAAATAAATTATATAAGATCACACAAGTAGTAAGTAGCAGAGTCAGAATTTGAATTCATGTGCTCTGATTCCAATTCCCTCTCTCTCCATTGCTTTTCTCAACATTGAGTTTATCTTGCCTATAGATATTGAAATATAGTCTTAGAACTAAGGGGGCAGTGAAGAAATGGAAGCTCTAAAAGCATACTACTCTTTCTTTCCCTTAGTTCCTAGATGTTTATATGTATGACTTTCCTTCTATGAGACTGCAAACTCATTTAAGTTAGAGTCTATTTTGAATCTATCTTTGTACTGTACTTTGTAGTACATATTAGGCCATGGTAGGCATTTAAATAAATGATGAACAACAAACATTCCTTTTCTTCTGTGTTTGTGAATTATTTTTCTTGTAACCAACATTCTTGGTTTGGTTCTTTCTCTTCCAATTGTTTTTAAGACAACTTGTTCCCCCTAGCCCTGGAAGTCTTCCTTCAGAAGGATTATAATCACTGAGTTTTAATTATGGGGTATCATCCTCTGGAGATTTTGGAAATGTTACAAAATATAATTCAAGTGATAGAAAACAAGATTTAGGCAGTAGAATTAAAGGAAATGTTTAGTTTAGAAAAGAAATAGCTAAGAGATGGATTAATGACAAAAAGAGTCATGAAAGTTTCCTCTAAAGAAAAAAGGTAGTTATTCATATGTGCCACAGTATGGGAATATCAAGATATGGTATTGAATTGAAGTAGGGGGTATCAAAATTAAAGAAAGAATATGATAGCTGCAGAGAGAGATGGGACAGGAGTGGAGTACAGTCTCTTATTTATTTAATTTAGCTGATGCAATCCTCTTTGACAATATGGTGACTTAACCACAATGTAAGGATGGTAAAGCAGAAGACATGAAGAAAAGTCAACAGAAATTCCTTCTATTTAGTCAGAAAAGACTCAAAGATTTTTTGATCCTAGGATATAGGGGTATCTGATTCCCAATCAAATCAACACATTTTAGAGTGACCAGTCCTTTTGCAACTCTTCAAAATCTTCTTTAGATACAGAGTAAGAGAAGATGGGAGCAGAAACACTTTAGGGTAAGTAAGCTCCCTACCTGCCCTCTCTAAGGTCTGAGAGGCTTTGGAATTTACTAAGGGTAAACTAAACAGACTATTTTTTTTTCTTTTGAACCTGGATTTGAAGGAAAATGATCAATAGAAAAAAGTAAGCAAGAATATAGTTTATTTGAGGCAGAAAGGAGATGATTAATGGGATCAGATTCAAGTTATTCTGGTAGCCACAAGGGTAAGACAGACCTGTATAGAATGACTGAGTACAGTCAGCCAGTCAGGTAGCTCTGGTCCTATTGGACATGCTCACACAATTCAATCCCCTCCCTTTCACTTCCTTTATCAATCCCAGAGAAGGCTTTCAGAAGGGAAAAAGTAGCAACTTTCTCATAGCTAATGTACCCTCACAACTCTGTATTCAAGGATTTTTATAAGAGCCAACAGGCTTTTTACTAAATGAACTATCTTCTCTGGATTTATTGTTTGCCTACCAACTAGCCCCCTTTAAATCAGTCGCAAATAAAAATCAATATGAGGAGTTTTCCTTTGGTAAAGTCCCAAACCCCTCAGAGCTTGGAGAGAGTAGGGAAGGGGGTTTGTCCATTCTCAAGCAGTTATTCCCTCATCTTCTCTTGTCCCAAATCATCTTTGAGAATTTCCAAAAGCATCCTTAAATGATTCTCAAGTTCTTTAATGCAAAAGATGGATCAATTTGTAGAATTCCTGATTTTTAGAGTCAAAAAAGACCTTGAAGTCATTGAGTCCAACCTTCTCACTTCACAGAGAAACTGAACTCCTGAGAAGTTAAATGACTTGGCCACAGTAACACATCTAGTTAATTATATAAATCAGGTCTTCCCAAATCAAACTGAAGTGTTCTGATCCCTGTATATAAGTTGGACTTGGCTTTCTCCAAACTTTCTAATTTCGGGGCAGCTAGGTGGCACAGTGAATAGAGCACCCACCCTTGGAGTCAGGAGTACCTGAGTTCAAATCCGCCCTCAGACACAATAATTACCTAGCTGCGTGACCTTGGGCAAGCCACTTAACCCCATTGCCTTGCAAAAACCTAAAAAAAAAATAAGATATAAACAAACCCTCCAATTTCACCAGAGCAGAAATTTCTCAACAAATTATTAAATGGTCTAATTAATTGTGAGTTTTCAGTTTGCTGATTTTGCTATCACTTCTCATGCCACAACCTGAGGTATTTCAGACCTCCTTTAAAGTGCTACAGTTTCATTGATCTTTACATTCCTTAAACTCTTTCCAATTCCTTCCCTAGAGTTAAAAATTGATATCCATTTTGAAAGTTATACATCCTCACCCATAGTTTAAATTGTGGCTTCATTAGGAAATAAGTGAGTTCCCTTGTCCCCACTGAAATTCTTCAAATAAAGAGGGCAGGTCTTATGACTCTAAATTCAGAGTTCTTTACACCAAACTACATTATATATATTATCTCTAAGTGATGAAAGAAAGATAACAGAAGTGACTGGAAGTGGTATTTCTAGATTATCTGATACCTCCATGACTAAAAATCCTTCACTAAGACATCTACAATCTTCCTTCACATCCTCTTTTTTTTTTTTTTTTTAGATTTTTGCAAGGCAAATGGGTTTAAACGGCTTGTCCAAGGCCACGCAGTTAGGTAATTATTAAGTGTCTGAGACCGGATTTGAACTCAGGTGCTCCTGACTTCAGGGCCGGTGCTCTATCCACTGCTCTACCTAGCCGTCCCCACATCATCTTCTTTCACTCTCTTCAAAATTCTTTGTGATCTGGCTTCTTACTTTATCATTAACTCTTTTTTTTCTCTTTAGGTTTTTTGCAAGGCAAATGGGGTTAAGTGGCTTGCCTAAGGGCCACACGGCTAGGTAATTATTAAGTGTCTGAGACCGGATTTGAACCCAGCTACTCCTGACTCCAGGGCCGGTGCTTTATCCACTATGCCACCTAACTGTCACCTAGCCACCCCCCCCCATCATTAACTCTTAACTGAACCTTTCCATAGTTACCACTGATATCTTAATTGCCAAATATAATGGCCTTTTTTGATCTTTGATCCTTTGTATTCTCTGTATCATTCCTTACTAAAGTGGATTCATCACTCTCTTCTGTTAAATAATCTCTCCTATGGATTTTTAGGATCCTTTCCTCAGCCGCTTTCTTTCTATCCAATACTTTTCAGTCTTTTTTCTTCTAGTTTTTCCCTGTATTATCCACTAGGTGTGTTTCCCATTCTATTCTGGGTCCCTTTTTTTCTTTTCACTCTACACAATTTCACTTGGTGACCTTGTCAGCTCTTGTTTGTTCAGCTATAATATTTAATATAGATGCTTACCTGTTCATATCCAACCCTTGCCTATCTCCAGAGCAAGTCACATGGCTTTAACTGCATCTTGGACATTTCAAACTGGAAGTCCTATAGGCTTATCAAACTCAACCAAAGACATTATTTTTCCTGCCCAACCAATCTTTCTTTACTTAATTTGGCAATTAAGATATCAATGGTAACTATGAGAAGTGCAATGGGAGTTTTAATGAGGAAGTCAGAAGTCATATTGCCAAGGGTTTAGAAGAGAGTGAAAGAAGAAAATGTGAAGCAAGTTTGTGGATGTTTTTATTCAAGGATTTTAGCCATGAACGTATCACATAATCTAGAAATGCATGCCACTTCCAGTCATTTCTGCCTTCTTTCTTTCATCACTTAGAAGTAGTGAAGTAGTTTTGTTGAGGATTTCACCATTGTTGCACTCTCCCAGGCTTGCAAACTCATTATTATCTCTTGACTCTTTTCTCTTACTCAGGTACCACATAGTCAATTAGTTGCCAAATCTTGTTGCTTTTTAACTTTCTCAACATTTTCTTTTCTCTTCATATGCAAACTATATGACCCTAGTTCCTGTATGCATCATCTCTCAACTACAACATAATAATAACCTTTTAACACACTGGCATCCAACCAGCTACAGTGGCATACTTGTATTTCTTCAAATATGGCACTCTATTTCTCTTCTCTGTTTCTTTGTACAGCTACCCTCATTTCTGCAATGTTTTCTGCCCTTTAGTTTTCTTGTCCTTCTTCTGCCCTTTAGTTTTCTTGACAAGTAGTTGCTAAATCAAGAAGCTAATTAGAGGAGGCAGTGACCATTCAAGTGGTGAGTACAGGGCTATGAATATTCCTAGGTACAGTTTTCATGCAGGAAGACCAAGGCTACAAATGGAAGGCTCCATCCTCCTCATTTTAGGTATTGAGAAAAACCATACCCATTATATTTCTTGTTGGATTGTGACACTTAGAGGTATTTATTTCCCAAGATTTATGTGTATATATTTATATACATGCATTCACACACACACACACGTTTGTATATGTGATTTATGTATGGATATAGGTAGGTATATATATATATATATATACACACATATATATGACATGTGATTTTTTCTATTTGGGAAATTGTTTTCTGTTGCTTACTACTAATTTTTCTGTCAAATAAATGTTTATTGCTTTAATGCTTCTCTGTGCCAGGTCTGTTAGCATAGTAAGCTACTGAGTACCTCAATCTCAGCTAACTTTAGAAGTACCCAGTTTTCTATCCAGATGGCCTGGCTCAGTATAAAAGCAAACTGAGAAATATGATGCTACTTAGAATCTCTCTCCTCCCCACCCCAATTGAACCAGAGCCTGAGAAGGACCAGAACATAAGTTTACATAAGTAAGATTTTCTTCTAAACAATATTAGTTAAAGGTAACTACTGTTTGATTATGATTGAGGTAGCAATCTGCTAATTTCAAGTCAAATGCAGCTGAACAAATAAGTTCATACTGGTAAATAGGGAAAGCTCCAGAAAAGCTAAGGCTTTTTTTAGATAAAAGTATCTGTTCTGTGTGTGTGTGTGTGTGTGTGTGTGTGTGTGTGTGTGTGTGTGTGTGTTTAGACTTTTTTGGTAGTCTGGTGAAGCCTATGAACTCTTTCTCTGAATAATTTTTTTTATAAATTCATAAAAATAAACAGGATTGCAATGAAAACCAATTATTACTGAAATCCATCAAAACAATATGCAACAAGAAGATGGAGCCCAGGATAAGCACCCCAATAAAACTTCCCTCTGGAATCCCCAATAATAGAGAACTTGACCATCAAATAATCAGTTAGCCTCAAGAGTTACCCTCGTGAGCTGGCCGTCAGTGATTTGAAGAGATCATGCTGTGTTTGTTTCAGTTCGAAGTTAAAATTTCAAAGGAGGTTTTCACCACTTAACTCTGCAGGACTTCAATAAGATTTGCAGAACCTTTACTGAAGCTCTGCCCTCCCATCCTGTGACAGTAAAGTCTATGGAGCTGGTTCTGTTTGTCAATTCAGTCTGGTCTCAGGGGACCCAATTACCAAGTACTTACTGACCTAAGAATTCCATGCAGACTTACCATTCCCTGTATTTGGAGAGACAACATAGTGCAAAAATACAACCATGAACCCTACTAACTTTAGCTTCCATAATAATAAGCCCATGGCTAGCAAATTCCTACCTGTGATTGAGTTTTTCTGGTGAAGTGAAAACTGACTTTCCAAATTTCTACTTTCTGTCATCTCAACTCTATCATCCATATTTCCACTCTTATCCCAGCTCAGATCAACCCAATTAACCCCTCTCCTCCCCCTGCCTTTTCCTCACATTGAGCCTTCAGAACCTCTGCTTGAGTAACAAAGATATTTATTTTCAATTCTTCTTCTTACACTTTCACCATCTTCTTATGCTTATGGAAATATGACTTTCTCTAGAAGACACATCTCTGTATTAGCTACATTTTCCTCTCATGTCCTACAATACCCTAAAGTAGATGGAGGAATTAGTAGAGTTCTGAATCTTCATTGACACGTTTAGATTCTCCTTATGCCTCTACTAAATTCAAACTCCAAGATTTGCACCTTCTATCACCAAGTCCAGATATACGTTGTTGGAATTATAACAGATGTCTGGTCACTCCTTTTCTGAAACAATTTAGTTTCTTGGTTATTTACTTCTCTTTTTTAGCCCCTATTCTCATATAGATGGAGTTTGAAATCCATTCATTCACTCTCCATCAACCCATCCACCCACCTACACATCTATCCATCCATTCATCCATCCATCCATCCGCCCACCCACTCATCTACCCATTTATGCCTATCCCCTATATAACTATTTTTTATTACATACATATACACATATATTTTAAAATTTCTTTTGATCTCTCTATAGATATCTACATATCCCCTATATTTGTATCTATCTATCTATCTATATATATATATATAGAGAGATTTAAAAATTTCTACCTCTTTGTAGATGAATGTCCCCTCTGTATACACACATGGACATATATACATATCCCCAAGCAATATATGTACATATACATTTATATTTAAAAAATCTCTCTCTCTCTCTCTTTCTCTCTCTCTCTCTCTCTCTCTCTCTCTCTCTCTCTCTCTCACACACACACACACACAATTTCTATCTCTCCATCTCCCTCCCTCTCAGCAGATGGATGGCTTAGTGAATAGAATGCTGGGCCTGAGGTCAGGGAGACCTGAGTTCAAAAGGAACCTCTCATTCTTAGTAGCTAGCCACTGAACCTCTGCTTGTCTTAATCCATTATAGGAGGAAAGAACAAACTACTCTAATATCTTTGCCAAGAAAATCCCAAATGGGATAATGAAGAATCAGTTACAACTGAATGATTGAACAGCTATCTCTCTGTTTGTCCTCTCTCTGTCTTCCAATTAATCCATTTTCCTACTTGAAAAAGTGCACTTCAGCAACTTACAACAATGGTCATATCTAAAGTCTTACCATTAACTAACATTGTTTGATACCATTATTTGGAACCCTTAACTTTCCTCCTCTGACCATAATCTCTAACTTTTCCATTTTGTCCTTTACTTGTCTTAACCCTATTTTTCAGCTTTACTATGACCTCTGATCTCACTAACTTTCCTTGTTCTTATCATCTGTCACTTTTGCTTTGACCTCACTTTTCACTCGTTTACCATGTTTAAAATTGAATTCTTTATTTTTTTTCTATATGTCTCTCCTTCAAATATTCCTGCTATATGTGAAGATAACAGCACCATTCTAGTCACCCAGGATTACCATTCAGAAATCATCTTGAAAATTCCAATATTTTTCATGTCCTACACCATGTCCCTTGTCTTGTCAATTATGTCTTCCCAATTCTCTTACAAATGTTTTCTTTTTTTTACATTAATGGAACTATCCCTCTACTTCAAGACCTGTCAAAACAATCTTCCTAAGTTATAGATTTGACCATATCACTCCCTTGCTTAAAAATCATTAGGGAGGAGCAGCTAAGTGGCTCAGTGGATAGAGCACCGGCCCTGGAGTCAGGAGTACCTGAGTTCAGATCTAGCCTCAGACACTTAATAATTACTTAGCTGTGTGGCCTTGGGCAAGTCACTTAACACCATTTGCCTTGCAAAAAAAAACCTAAAAAAAATCTTTAGGGACTCCTGATTTAATTTAATATAAAATAACAGGCTATAAGTTACTCCATAATCTGTCTTTTATTTTCAATCCCTACTCATATCACATCACTACCCTTCAGTATACTTTATGGTCTAGCCCAATTGACCTGTAGACTTTTCCATGAACTGATAGCACATTTCTGGCTGCTGTGTGTTTGCTCATGCCCTTCCCCTTCTCCATGTCCACTCTGATCTCATCTCTTCTCAGAGTCCTTAGGAATATTCAAAATTTAGCTCATATGCCATTTTCCTTTGGAAGCCTTTTATGATTTCCTTTGTTGTTAGTACTCTCTCTCTACTTCCCCCTCTCTTTCTTTCCTTCATGTATCTGTTTTATTCTCCAAGGAGAATGTCAAAGTCTTAAGTTGCTCAATATGCTGTTTTTCAATCTATTCCTAGCCCCTAAACAGTGCTAATTAAAAGACACTAAATAAATGCTTATTAGATTGATATTAGTTGTCTTTTATAATCATTTCTTCCCACTATATCACTCTTGCTTTATTCCTCTTTTTTGGTAAGATTATATTTAGATTTATTAGGTACCTTAAGAGCAATCCAATTCAATCCTTTCTCTGAAGAGAGAGGTCAAAGCTGAGGAAAGATAATGATCCTGTAGTAGTAAATGGAATGAGAACCTAAGAAATCTGACTCCAAATCTAGTACCTGAATTCATTCCATTGTACCATATTATAACATCCTGTTGCTTCCTCTAACCCTCTGCTAAGAAAACACAAATTTTAAAAATGGAATTGAAAATGGGTGATTCATTTGAGAATTGACAGAGTGGGATGAACTGCTGGTTAGGAAAAATATGAAAAGAAAAAAAGGTACAAGAAAAAATGAATCTCCTCCCCCTCAAAAGACCTGGGGGTTTGTAGTTGGATACCCCCTTCTACCCCCCCCCCCCAAAGAAGAAGCCTGGAGGTTTGTGCTTGGCATAGATACCCTCTACACCAAAAAAAAGCCTGGAGGTTTGTAATTGGCATAGATATTTTTCTGGGTTGCCAGCTGTCACTGTCTCTGAGTCTTTACTGAGGAGAGATGTAGAAAAAGCCCCAGGGCCAAAATGTAGACACACCAGTTAAACTGAAGAAGAGGTGGGGGGGAGAAACAAAAAAATAAAAAACAGAAAAAGAAAGAAACACACTTAGGTCAAAATTATAGCCTTCTCCTATATCTCTGGTGACTCTTGACTATGTCGGTATGAAAAGGTCTCGTTAGCCCAGCTGCCCCAGCATCACACCTGCCACAGCATGAGATCCCTCCTTGGTTCTGTGACAAGAGGAGAGTAGATTTGGGGAGGGATGACTGGGTCATTGGTCGCTGTCTGTCTCCCTGGTGCTATTTTTACACCTGAGTGAAAACTGAGCCCGGAGCGGCTTGCTCCTTCACCCTGCATTACCATGAGAGTCTCAGCCCCCAGGAGAGAGGAATCATCTTGCTTTCTAAAAATAGCTTTAATGAATAACAGAGCAGAGGGACTTTAATCGGGTTAGTGGCGCTACCCGCTGAAGCCATGAAATTCGGTGGGCTGGTGACTCTGGAAGTCGGGCCTTGTCTCACTAGAAGAAGCTTCTGCCTTTGCCCAGAGCTGGGGGTGTTCTGTTCGTCTTCTGTCTGATCTGGGCATAAGAAATAATATTGTTATTATCTCTCATTTTTATCATCATCTGGCAATAAGGTTGATGAGGGCTTACTAGACACCCTCATATTCTGGTATTACTTGGAGAAATGTCTCCCCTTTACCCCCTTACTTTATGAGTGTGTGTTCTACCTGGGACCAAGTTGGGCTTCCATTTTTGACCCTGAATTAGGGTTGACCACAACATTCAGAGAACAGAGAGACTGGCAATTCCGAAAGGAAGGTCACTTAGTCCTTTTGTTTTGGAAAGCTACAAGTAGTGGACAGAGCCCTAGATTTAGAGTCAAGGAGACAGATTTGAAGTAGGTCTCAACCATTTCTCATTCTCATTTCCCCTCTAATTTTTAGAAGACAGACCTGAGATTCAGAGAGAAGGGTCTTGGCAAATGTGATATAGATAATAAGTGAAACTTTGGTCCCCCCCCCCCATCTCCAGCTATAAATTGAGGGTGGAAGAAGTGATTCTGATTGCATCTTTCACAAAGGAATGTTGTGAGATTCAAATGAGATTATATAAAAGATTTTGCAAATCTCACAGTCCCATGGAAAACTCACCTATTAAAGGTTGAAAGCCTTAACTTTCAAATTCCTTTAGGAGGCTCTTCATAGTGAAATCCCAGCACCCTTCTTTTAAAAAATTTGCCTTCTTTTCCTATAACTTTCCTTGACAACTACATTTGCATTTGCTTCTCTTCAACTATGGCTTCCTACTCCACCCACACACCTGCTATTATCTTCCTCTAGGGCTTCCCTAAGCCGGAAACCAAAATCATTTAAAATCCCCCTACTCACACAACACACACACACACACACAAACATTCCCAAGCTATTTTTTCCAGTCCTGTCTCCCCTCTACCTTCTCCTCTCATGCCTAAGATCCTGCCAACCTGGGCAATTCATTTTTTAACATGTATACCTCTTCTTTCCCTTTGAACTTTCCCTCTTGCTTTCCATTTCTTTTCATGCTCCCTTCCTTCCCCCTTCCTTTTTGGGGAGAAGAGTAATACCTAGGAATGTTTTCACCCGAGGCAAATAACATAAAATATGCCATCATACTTGTGACTGGCAAGTTTGCCATAGGGAGGGACAGACAGCCATCATCCTATCGGGATGTAGCCTCCTGCACAGCACCTGGTTTCTTCCCATTTTAAGTAATTATTCTTGCTATTATTTAAACTTGCCTATTTCTACTATACTGAAGGATTGCAAATGCTTTCAATGTCAACTAAATTTCAATACCCTTGGACAAAGCCCTTCTAACCCTACTCTAGTTATGACTATTTATATATCCTCCCTGGTAATGACTTCTGAGAGTTTCCCTCCCTACCCCCAAGAAATCTCTTTCTCCTTTGAACTTTAAAGGACTTTCTTTGTAGAGCTTAATACATTTCTACCTTGTATTATAGTTATTTGTGAATTTTATATCTTTTCTACTAAATTTTAAGTCCTTTGAAAGTTATTGGCACTTGGTATTCATCTTGATATTTTCCCATATGACCTAGCCAGTGCTTTGGTATTATTGAATTTAATAATTCAATTAATGAATTTAATTGATGTTTTTAAACCCTCTCCTTTTTTTTAAACAGGTTAGGATGGTTGGGAGGGGAAGGTTGAGGATTTCTAATATTTTCATTACCCTGAGTCATGTATTAATTTGCAGAGTGATTCTCACCTTTACTGCACATCTAGCTCATCCTGCTCCCACAAGCCTAATCTCATCTCCCATTGTTTAACTGGAACTTCTACTCAGCTCTATCAATGCAGGCAGTAATGTCTCCTGGTGTTGAGGTTATTTAGAGATTTTCAAAGATTTGAATTGTGCTAAGTGAAAAATGACTGCTGAAGAACTTTGCATTATCTCCTTTCCTCCTCCCTTTCCTACGCTGTATCCACATAGAGGTATCATCTTAAACTGCTTGGCAGGATTAGCCCATAAGCAATAAAAATTGACATTCCCATTATTCCTTCATCAGAAAGTCTAAAGAACTTGTCTAAACTTACCAAATTAGAGATTGTATGGATATGGACACCTTGAAGTGTCGGGAAAGGAATAGCTTTAATTAGATACATGGTAGCTCCATTCACTAATAGATTTTAAGACGTGAAGACATTTTTAAAAAATGAATTAGGGAACAGCTGGGTGGTACAGTGGATAAAGCACCAGCCCTGGAGTCAGGAGGACCTGAGTTCAAATCTCAGACACTTAATAATTGCCTAGCTCTGTGATTTTGGGCAAGTCACTCTCAACTCCATTGCCTTAAATAAATAAAAATTTAACCCCCCCCCCAAAAAAAAGTGAAATGGGGTGGGGGAGGGAGAATTTTAGCCATGGTACCAGACTGGTAAACTTCATTGCTAAATGGAATAGTGAAATAAAGCACATGTTTTATCTGAGTGTGTACTTATGAGCACTTATAGAAAAATTAAAAGCCCTACTTTGGTTGGGTATGAGAGTGACTGTGGTATGGAGGTGACTTTGGTCATATAAATGTTGTGACAAAAGAATAAACTTTAGAAGTCACTTTTTTATTTTAATTTATTTTAATTTTTTGCAAGGCAATGGGGTTAAGTGGCTTGCCCAAGGCCACACAGCTAAGTAATCATGAAGTATCTGAGGCCAGATTCGAACTCAGGCACTCCTGACTCCAGGGCCGGTGCTCTATCCACTGTGCCACCTAGCCGCCCTAGAAGTCACTTTTAAGACCAAAACTAACTTTGGGCAGAGAAAGAATTGTATACATTTGTCATCCAAGGATAAACCTAGAGAAGCTTGGAAAAATTCATCCACCTGAATTATCCCTATAAGTCTAGATACCAGGTAATGATTATTTTTGGTCAGAATAATTCATAATACCAACTTCTAAGACTCAGAAAGTTAGTAATATGTACTGGTGGAGAGAGAGAACTCAACCTAAGAAATCAAAGATAATTGTAACTATAGAATCAAGGAATCTTAGGTTTTAGGTGATGTCATCTTGGGAAGAAAATAAACTTTTACAAAGTATAATTGTGCTAAACTCTTTAAAATATTATCTCATTTAATTCTCACAATAGCCTTGAGAGATAGGTACCATTCCTATCACTGTTTTACAGTGGAGGACACTGAGGCAGACAGAGGTTAATTAACTCCCAAATTTAGCTTGATTCTGAAATTGAATTCAGGTCTTCTTGACTCCAGGGTCACATAGCTGCATCTTAGGGAAATTGAAAGAGACAAATACCCAGATGTGGTTCAGATATCATAGCTGTCCATTTTTGCTGTTATTTCTTATCATCATCATCATGTTCCTCATCTACAATATGTAAATTGTCTATTTGGCTCAACCCTTTGCTGCTTGTTAGAAAAGTCACTGTATCATTCTGGACCTTAATTTCTCAACTGTAAAAAGAAGGGAGTGAGATTAGGTAATATCCAAGATTCCTTCCATCTTTAATTCTATGATCCTATTTCCTGAAATGGTTCTAAGAGAAACTGTTTAATATAATACTATGTAAACATTAACTATTAAATATGTTTCATATATCGCTATATTGGACATGTATAAAACAGGGGTCTTTAACTGGGGGGCCCTTGAACATAATTTTAAAAAATATTTTGATAACCCTAATTGATTCCCTTTGTGTTCTTATATATTCAGTAGATTCATTCTTTTGCAGAGGGAGGGTTCCATAAATTTCATCAGATTCCACAAAAAAAGAATACTTGGTATAAAATGAAAAAGTAAGACATGCAGGGGAGCAGTCATTTCTGATGCTTCTAGGACTATAAGAACAAGATTTCCAATTACATCCTGCTTTTTCAATCTTGCTAAATGAAACACTGGGTAATTTACATTGGTACAGCTGGTCAAAGGCACGGTAGGAATTTTTTCACACATACCTAAATAATATGCAGTCCCAGGGAGTGGCTACTTAGGTTAAAAACAAGTAAGTTCAAGAGACATGCCTGAATTCAGTGTTTTTGCTGACTGGCTATGGCTGTGGGTCTGATACACAAAAAAGCTGTATGAGCCATAAGGTTATGAAGTAGTCCTAGAAAAAGGTAGGGGGCTGGACATTTCCCTTAAAGGGTTACACACTTGTAATTCAATGAATAGGCAGCAGATGGTAGCAGCTCAGTAGAGAATCAGTAGCAGACAACCAAAAGACTGAACAAAAATGAATTAAAATGGTTTAACAAATGACAGCAGCAATTCTAGTTCAGTGCAGGAAGGAGGTGATATCACCAAATTGGCTGATAGTATTAACTCTGACTAGAATATTCAATTCACAAATTCACTCTCTCATAGGTTATGTGAGAATCTTGGTGGGGAAAATAACATGTGTGAGTTGAGATCATATTTTCCTTATTATTTACTTTATTGTTTTGTTTAATTAAATTCATTTTTCTTCAAATTAATGTAGCTTTTTGTTTAATCTCTTAAAAGGGAAGATTAGTGAGGGTTCATGAAAGGTGATGTTGAATAGATACTGTACTGACACAAGATGACAACAGATGCCTTGAATTTGAGATACTTTTGGGGGTCCATATTTGAGGCAGAATCAAGACAACAGGAACAATATTCAATTTTGTATACAGTGCCATATACTAACTTTCTCCATCTCTTTATTATCCTGGGAAATACATGTGTGTACATATACATACAAACACATGTGTATATATATGTATGTGAGTGTATATATATGTATATGTGTGTGTATATATATATATATATATATATATATATATATATATATATATATATATATATATGCCCATCTACTTATAGACACATTTAGAGAAGGTGGGAGACAAAATTCCAAGAATATAATATTTTTGGGATAGAGGAAAATTCTAAAGTAGGGATTAACAACCTCTTTATTCCTGATGCCATGGAAATGTTACCAATGGAATTGTCAGGTTTAAGATAGAGGCAAAAAGAAGGGGAGAAGACAAAGAATAAAGAAGGGGGGGAAGATGAAAAGAAAAAAGGTAAAAAACAAAGAAGAGAGAAAGAATACTTATGGTAGGGAGTGAGACGGTTCTGACAATTCTAGCCTTAAGTGCCACCCACCCATCACAGCAGAGATAACATTTTCAGAAAGAAGTTTCTATCATCAGTTGCTCTGAGAAATGCTCTTATTGCTTTTTATATTGTCATTGTATTAATTTTCCTTCTCTAGCTATGAGAAGCAGAGTTCTATGTATACAGATGGAAAATCCACATTTAATGAATGCTAAACTATCTACCCTGTAGTTTATCAAGATCTATTATTTTTAAATAAATAAATTTATTTTTCCAACTACATGCAAAGATAGTTTTCAACATACTTTTTTTGGTAAGGTTTTGAGTTCCACATTTTTCTTCCTCTCTCCTTTCCTTCTCCCCTCTTCTTTATAGTGACTAATCTAATATAGGTTATATATGTATAACTATATTAAGCATATTTCCATATTAATCATGTGAAAGAAAAATACGAACAAAAGGGGAAACCAAGGGGGGCGGAAAGCACAAAATAATTTTTAAAACGGAAAATTGTATGCTTTCTCAAGATCTATTATTTCCAAAAATGGGACTTAAATGAACCCTCTAAAATAGGACAGTCAGGAAGGATCATAAGGTCATAGAATCATAGATTTAGAACTAAAAGATATATTAGGAACTTTAAAATCCAGCTTCACTATTTTACAGATGAGAAAACTGAGACAAAGAGTTATAACATCACCAGTGTCACACAACTCTTCAGTATCTGAAGTAGGAATAGAAGTAGGAAGTAGGAATAGAACTCTGAGTCCACAGTTCTACCCACTACATCATACAGTCTCTATTATTTGAGCTACCAGGAGTAGAAAATGGTTTCATTTTTTCCCCCTGAGACTCAAATTTTGTGTTCAGTGTCAATCTTACAGAAGCAGATGTGTCTTTCAAATCTTAAAGGAGATTGGTGCCTATAAAAGAGAAATGGTTGAGACAATGGTGGGGTAAGAGGAGAGCTTATTTCTCCAGTGTGAGAAATGTGGAGGAGGAGACTGTTGACTGAAAGTTTTCCTTTTTCATCCCCTGAATCTTATAAACTCACAGCCGCTTTTTGATCTTAGAGAGGAAGGAATAAGAAAATTGAAAGAACAAAAGAGAACCTTGGGTAGGATTGCTGGCTAAGGAGTCTTAACCCCACAATGGATTCATTTTTAATTGTTGTGAGTTCTAGGTGACTCATCCCCAGGCATATTCCCAAAGAATATCAAGGAATCAGATGGTTAGGTAAATTATATCTAAGGCAAAAATCAGATTTTCATAAATGGAAAACAACAGAGAAAAATTTGAAACAGCACTTTTTCTATCAAGAGAAAATTATCAATGTGGTTTTGGTCAAGAGACCAAATATCTTTTAATTAGTGGGTTATTCCCAAAGGTTCTTGTGCTCAAGAGAAAGAGAAATGACCTGTGCCTTGTTTCTCTGTTAGTATCCACTCGTTTTTGATCTTGGTTTTAGTAGGAGTATAATGGGAGATTTATGATAAATCCTCTCCCTGATCTTATAGATTTCCTGGGATGAAGCAGGATTATAATCTTGCTAAGCACCTGGGACATAGTAGATACTTAATCAGTGTTTTCTGATTGCTTGATTTATTGATCAATGGAGTAACAGTTGCAGATATAGAAAACCAAATCATTTTAAAGTGATTAAGAGAATTAATCCATTTATAAACATTTATTAAACTGTTGCTAAGTTCTAGGCACTAGTAGGTATTGAAAATACAAAGAAAAATCAAAATTAAAAAATATGCTCCATCCCTCCAAACCCTTTACCCCCTCCCCACAATAAAAGAGCTTATATTTTAATCATGGAGGCAACATCTCTATCAATAGGTGCATGTGAAATATATAAATAGTAAATGGAAGATAAACTTAGAGGAGAAGGCAATAGCAACGTAGAGGAATGGGAAAGTCCTCTTGCAGAGGGTGAAATTATAGTTGATATTAAAGGAAGTCATGGATTCCAAGAGAAGAAATAAGGAGGGATAATATTCTAAGCATGTGTCAATACATGGAGATCCAATGAGATCCAAATTAAGAATGGAGATGAAGCATAGAATAGAAGGAACTTCCAATTAGCCTATGTGGCTGGATGGTAGAGCATGTGGAGAGCAGTAATATAAGAAATGGAAAACACATTGAAAGAAGCTATGATGTAAAGAGCTCAAATGGCAAATAGAGGAATTTATATTGTTCTTAATAATTAGGAAACATTGAAGATTATTTTCTGTATGGTTGTGATGGAGTCAGATCTATGCTTTTTGAAAAAATCACTTTGGCAACTATATGGAAGATCAGTAAGAGTAAAGAGGCTTGAGTAGGGAGAAAGAAGGCTTTTGCACTAGGGTGGTGGTTGTGCAGATAGAAAGGATAGAAAAGTTGAGAAGGTCCAATGGACATTTAAAAACATTAAATATATGGGGCATGTGAATTGAGAATGACAATGAGGTTTCAAACTGAGTGACTGAGAAGAAGGTGGTTTTTTCAGTGGTTACAAAGAAAAAAGTTTCAAAGAAGGATAGGGTTTTGGCAAAAAGACTGAGTTTATAGTTGAACTGAGTGTGAAAAACCTACCAGAAGTGCTATTTGAAATATCCAGTAGGCAGTTGGAAGCACTTTGTCCTGGAGATGAAACCATTCTGTTATTTTGTTGTTACTGGGTCCCCAGCTCTATATGTATACATCCCTAAATAAAGAATACAGTAATTAATGTCTTATCTTCTGGAATGCAGCACAGAACTTTCACAGACAATGGTTGATTTAGAACTAGAAGGGAATTTAGAGAATATGAACTCCAACTAAGAATATACTAGAACCAGCTCAAACTGGTTTTCTAGAGTTTATTGTTAAACTGGAAAGTATCAGACTCTATTAATAAAGGCTTGATTTCTTTTAAAAATTGTTGAAACTTAAGAATGTGAGAAAGAAAATGTTAATAATTTGCATTAAGTTTAAAAGTGTACAATGTGAACTATCCTTACCCCTACCCCAATTGCATTGCTGAATATAACCCATTCATTTTTCTCCATTGAGGTAACTGAGACCCAGAGAGGTTATAAATTGGAAAGAGCAGAAACAAAATTTAAAAACAGGCTTTATGGTTCAAAATTTCAGCACTGTTGCTACTCTGCCATATTTGTTTTCATACCCCTTTGTACTGGCTATTCTATTTTACCACAATGCTATATATCCCATTATACCTTTTTCTCTTTAAACACCTTTGATTCATTATCTTCTACCTACTAAAAATATTATCACCTTCCAGATAATCCCTCTACGTATGGGTATATTTCTTTTAAATTTCACTTGTATTTATGGCATTTGTGGTCATCCCTCCCGGATTATGTTACAAAACCACAGTAGTTTAGAGTTAATAATCTCCTGCTCCCATTTGGAGCAGCTAGGTGGTGTAGTGGATAGAGCAATGGATAGACATATTTTCCTGAGTTCAAATCTGACCTTAGGCACTTATTAGCTGGATGAGTCAGGTAAGTCACTTATCCCTATTTGACTCAGTTCCTCATCCATAAAATAAGCTGAAGAAGAAAATGGCAAACTGCTCCAGTATCTTTGCTACAAGAACCCCAAATGGGGTCACCAGAACTGGGATATCATTGAAAAGCAGCAACAACTGTTTGACAGTTCCAGAGAACCCTTTTATAATTTACTTTTTGAGGCATCACATTCCCTTATTTTAGACTTGATGAGTGGATTTTTGGTTTAGCTTCATTATCACTTTGCAATTATTATGATTGCTGAACATTATATTCAATTCTATGTACAGCATATGCTGCAGATTGGATTTCCCAGTCTCCAGAGTTCAGTTGGTCTGAGGGTATTGAATATGCCATCAAAAGTCTTACCCTGCCATTGCTCTGATGGCTATTTTTCAAATTCCCATTTTTTATGAAATCATCCCTATATCTTCTGATGAACTGCCAGAGTTTAGAGTGGCATCCAGGACAACAAGGAAAGTCAAACAGATAAAAGAATCTATAGTAAATAAAAGGGTCATTGAATTCAACCCTGAAAGATACCTTAAAGGTGATGCCATTCACCTGTCATCATTTCTACCTTTCATTCCTATTATTATCACACATCATTTTACAGATAACATAATTCCAGAATTTCAAACTTGAAAGTCTATCAAGTTGAAATTAATTTGACAGATTTACCTCTACCATGTCAGTCTGGTTTAAGTGGATAGAGGGTTGAATTTGGAATTAGTAATACCTGGGTTCAACTTTTGTCTCAGATACTAACTGAATGATCCTGGTACGACTCATTTAAACTCTCTGAGTTTGGAAACAAAATCCTTTTCAGTTCTTGACCCATGATTCTGCAATCACTCAACAAGCAGTCATGTAGTTTTTGCTTAAAGATATCCAACAGTCAAGATATTATAAAAATGACAGTTCTGCTCAAATTAAATTACTTATTCAGTGCCATAGCAATCAGACTACCAAAAAACTGTTTTACAGAGCTAGAAAAAATAATAACACAATTCTTTTGGAGCAGCAAAAAATGGTTAATATCAAAGGAATTAAGGAAAAAAATGCAAAGGAAGGTGGCCTAGCTATACCAGATCTAAAATTATATTGTAAAGTAGCAGTCATAAAAACTGCCTAACATTCGTTAAGAAATAGAGTCATGGACCAGTGGATTAGAGTAGGGATAAAAGAAATAGTAGTAAATATAAATAAATAGTAGTAAATATAGCATAGTATGGTATATATGTACTATATATAGCATAAATAGTGCCAAATATAAATAAAAATAGTAATATATATTTTGAAAAACCCAAAGATAGTAGCTTCTGGAATAAGAACTCATTATTTGACAAAAACTGCTGGGAAAGCTGGAAAATAATATGACAAAAACTAAGCAAGCATAGACCCACATCTCACACCCTATACCAAAATAGGGTCAAAATGGGTATAGGATTTAGACATAAAAGATGAAACTATACACCAATTAAGAGAATAAGGAATACTCTGTCAGATCTATGGAGAAGTTTATGAACAACCAAGAAACAGAGAACATTATAATTTGAAAAATGGAGGATTTTGACTATATTAAATAAAAAAGTTTTTGTACTAATAAAACCAATGCAGCCTAGATTAGAAGGTAGGTAGAAAACTGGGAAACAATGTTCACAACTAGTATTTCTGATAAAGGACTCATTTCTAAATTTCATAGAGAAGAACTAAGTCAAACTTATAAGATTATGAGTCATTCTCAATCGATAAATGGTCAAGTGACATGAACAGGAAGTTTTTAGATGAAGAAATTAAATGTATTTATAATCATATGAGAAAATACTCCAAATCATTATTGATTAGAGAAGTAGAAATTAAAACAACTTTAAGCTATCACCTCACACCAAATGTTGGAGAGGATGTAGGAAAATTCTCACATTAATGCAATGTTGGTGGAGTTGTGAACTTATCCAGCCATTGTGGAAAGAAATCTGGAGCTAAGTCCAAGGAGCAACAAAACTAATCATTCCTATTGACCCAGAAATACCAATATTAGTTCTGTATCCCAAAGAAATCATTACAAATGAGAAAAGTCTCACATGTTCAAAAATATTAATAGCAGCTCTATTTGTAGTGGCAAAGAAATGGAAATTGAGGGGATGCCTATCAATTGAGAAATGACTGACCAAGTTATGATATATGAATGCTAGGGATTATTATTACTCTATAAGAAATCATGAGCAGTCAAATCTTAGAGAAGCATGGAAAGACTTGTATGCACTGATATTGAATGAAATGAGCAGAACTGAGAGAACATCATACACATTAACGATATTGTGACATGATCCACTATGATGGATGCAGCTCTTCTCAATTATTCAGAGATCAAGGCCAACCCCAAGAGACTGCTATGGACAAGTTCATCCACATCCATAGGGAAAAAACTATAGAGTCTGAATGCATACTTTGTTCACTTTTTAAAAATGTCTTTTACATTTTTCCTTCCTTTCTGTTTTTTTTTTTTGTTTCCCTTAATTCTAATTCCTCTTTCATATCATGACTAGTAGGTAAATATGTTAAACACGAATGTACATGTACCACTTTTGCCAGACTATTTGCCGCCATGGGGAGGAAGTAGGGAAGGGAGAGTGGCAGAAAAGTGTGGAACTCATAAATTTGCAAATGGAAGAATGTTGAATAAATATTGGAAAAAAATGAAATTTCAATAAAAAAGAGATTTCCAACAGAAGTAAAATTCCTTATTCACTCTTCAAAAACTCTTAATTGTTAAAACGTGTTTCCTCATATAAAGCCTAAATACACTGCTCTGCAAATTCAACTTACTGCTTTTGGGCTATCTTTGGCATGTGACAATTTTTCAAATATTTGAAAGCTAGTATATCTCTTCTCCAGACTTCTGGAGTTTCTTCAACTCCAAACTCTCCAGTTCCTTCAAGTTATTCTTTAAAAGAAAAGAATATTCTTTTTAAGTTATACTCTTGAGACATGGCATCAGAGTGGTCACTTTCTTTTGGGTACATTACAATTTATCAGTATTACTCCTAAAATATAGGAGTTATTGTTATTATAATTGTAATTTTATTGTAATTGTTATTCAGTCATGATCCCATTTGGCAAAGTGGTAGTAGTTAGTCATTTCCTTCTTTCAGCTCATTTTACAAATGTGGAAACTGAGGAAAACAGGGTTAAATGACTTGTCCAGGGTCATACAGTAGTATGTATCTAAGTCTATTTGAAATCACAAAGATGAGTCTGCTGGAATCCAAGCCTAGCATTCTATCCACCATGCCATTTAGCTGCTCTAAAATACGGTAACCTGTACTAAAATGTAGCTTGTTAGGATTATGATTGGAGTATGGTGTGTCAGTCTTCTTTCTCTCTTGTTCTGCACACTGACTCTCTTAATGTCACTCAGTAGTTTTAAGCGGTTTTTTAAAGTTGTAAAATGCTTTAAATTCTTTATAAACACCCCATTAATTCTCATAGCAACCTTGGGAAGAGGAGTTATTATATCTCCAATTGAGACAGGAAGCAGTTAGATGACTTGCTCAGAGTCATACAACTAGTGTCTGAGACAGAGTTTGAATTCAAGTTTGTCTGACACCAAATCTAGAACATTATCAACTACTGCCACCTCTTAGTCAACAAGCATTTATGAAACATTTCTGTGTCAGACCCTGTGCTAAGCACTGGGGATGCAAAGTAAGACAAAAACTATTTCTGCTCCTAAGAATCTCACATTCTATCATGGGAGACAACATGCCAACAACTACATAAATACATTTGGTGACAGCCATTTTCCATAGGAGGACACCCACTTAGTTTCCAATTTGGGGGCTATCATGAAAAGCACCACAATGAATATTTTTGTGCACATAAACCTTCCCCCCCTTTCTTTGGGGGGAACATAGACATGTTTCTTCTCTGTTACAACTCTTTTCTTCTTGCCCTGATGTTGCCCAAGATTTAGTTGTTCTTTTCTTCTTAACCTCCTCTTTTATGTTTCCCCTTCCAATAAGTAGATTTCTTTTCCTTATGACAATTCCCTTCCTATCGTGTCCTCACCTATTTTCCTTGCCCTTGTTCCTTTTCCCTTCTAATTCCCTTGTGAATGAAATATATTTCTAAACACAAATCTGCATGTGGATGTTGATTTGTGTAATTACATTCAATACTTCTTTATTCAATTCAGATGAAAGTGAGGTTTATAATTTTCCTATTCTTTCTACCCTTTCTTCTATGACTCTATACTTTTCATTTTATTTACTGTTATGCAATAGTGATTTCCTTCCCTGTATTCCTCCTTTCTCCCTGAGCTTATTCCTCTGTTTTACTCATCTTTGTCATCTAAGCCTATTAGAACAAAACCACTCAGAGACCCTTTGCCATTTCCACCTTTTTTTCCTGTGGTCCTTTATGACATTAGGTTTCAAGAAGAACTTTGTTCCTTATCATCTTATTGAAACATAAATAATTCATCTCCATATATTTCCTTTCAGTTATATATATATATAATCTTTCTGTTTTCTTTTGGTGCCTATTCTTCCATTTCAAAATGTTTGATCTGAGTTTTAAAGGAAGCCAGGGTAATCAGGAAAAAGAGATATAGGGGGAGAGAATCCCAGGAATAGGATATAGTCAATGAAAAGGGATGGTGTCAAGGGATGGAGTCAAGATATGGAGAAGGGCAGTGTTGCTGAAACATAGAGTTTTTACAGGGGGATAGAGGATGGGACTGAAATAGTACAAGATACTCTATAATAGCTTTTTAGGCTGCTTTATTATATTAATAACTCATATTGATCTCAGAGTCCATTAAAACCCCATATGGTTTTCATACTAACTATCATCTAATGGAATCTCCCCTATCTTGTATTTCTAATGTTGAATTTTTGAAACAAAGTGCTTGACTTAACACTTATCCTCATAAAAATCTTATCTTTATACTATTTTAGTTGGTTAAAATATTTTTGAAACCTATCATATATATGTATACACATTTCAAAATTTATGTTTATTTTTCTGGCCTGTTGAAATAGTTTTGGAATCTATCACACACACACACACACACACATACATACACACATATATAAAATGACATTTTAATTTAAGTCTAATGTTCTAGCCTGTTGAGATAGTTTTGGAAACTATCATATAACAAGTTAACTATTCTTTTCTAGTCTTCCATCATCTACTAATTTGATAATTATACCATATGCATTTATATGGAGCAAATAATTGCTCCATATAAATTGCACAGACCGAAGTAGAGATAACTGGGGTTCTATATTAAAGGCCTTCTCAACATTGACATAGCTCTATTAACTCTAACTCCTTGCATTTGGTCATTTAACTAGGTCCAAACACACCTAAATACTTCTAAAATCTATCCACACCTCTCCCTCTTGTCCATGAAGACATAGATAAGAAGACTTGTCAAAATGTTTTTGCTAATAAGTGGGTATAAACATCAGGAGAAACTGTGATCATTAACCAAGCTTCCTGTTTCTCAGAGGTAGGACCCTGTGGGCAGCTATTACTCTACCATAGTTACCATTCTTTGCATGAGGTAATGCCACATCCTAACTTCAGAGTAGGGACAGAGAACTCCCAGTACACTGACTGTATGAGACCCACAAAATCATTTGGTCTGGTGCTGCTGGGGCAACTGCAGCAGGGGGTGGGATGGGGGGGAGGAGACTTGAAATTCAATAAATATAGGAACTTCTAGGGGTGAATTAATTAAATGTTTGACCAAATATTGCAGGCTAATTTTTAAGCTAATAATTTTGTATGACCCTCTCATGATATTATAAATATCCAATGGTCCATGGCACCCCTGTTTTAGAGCAATGAAGTCTACATTTTTTTTGTTTACACACTCCTATCAGTAATAAATGAAATAAAATAAAATAGATTGAACATGTATTCCCAACATATTTATATTTGTTATATAATGAATTGCTCCATTAATAATTATGTAGATATCAACCTTCACACTAATAATTTGTAAACCTTCAGAATAACAAATAATGATTTATTGATAAATAAAATATTCACATATGCTTTATTAATAAAATAATGAATAATAACAAGTTAAAATAATGAAATAAAATGGGAGCAATAGTTGATCATAGAATCACTGGAGAGCCATGGAAGTTCATTGAGTAAAGGGGTGACACCTGTGCATGGCAGCGTGGAGGATTGTTTGGAGAGGAGAGTAAGGAGAGCAAGTCAAATCTCTTGATTTCTGCTTCCACCTACTCATCCATATTTTTCCTTTTTCCTCCCTTCTTTGTGTTTCATCAAATAATCTCCAACTTTGACCCTATCTTTAGAAAGGGCTTACATAAAGTAGCAAAAGAAAACAGAAGCATGTTAACATCAGACTCCAACCTTATATCATGACTTCAGCCTCTCAAAACAGCAGGGTAGATAAGAGACCAGAAATTCAGTTCCTGGTGACTTTCCTCTCCATCTTTCTGCTCTGCCAGGGGCTGAACAAAGACTATTGACTCACTAACAAATGAAGTATTTCAGTGGCACTAATGCATATAGGAACCACAGGATGCCTCCATGGTTCTCCAGTGGCCAAAGTGCATGCATCCATCCAATTCTTCACCTTCAGTACCAAAATAAGATTTACTCAAATTTTATAAAGGAAAAGAGCAGGCTAATCTCTACAAATATGGGTGCTATGTTAAACACTTTATAAATCATTTATGATCCTCACAACCTTGCAAGGTGGGAGCTATTTTTATTTCCATTTTACAATTGAGGAAACTGAGGCAAGTAGAGGTTAAGTAACTTTCCCAGGGTAATTCAAAGTAGTAAGTGGCTGAGTCTATCTTTTCTTTTTTAAGGTTTTTGCAAGACAAATGGGGTTAAGTGGCTTGCCCAAGGCTACATAGCTAGGTAATTATGAAGTGTCTGAGGCGGGATTTGAACTTAGGTACTCCTGACTCCAGGGCCAGTGCTCTATCCACTGCCACCTAGCTGCCCTGAGGCTCTCTTTGAACTCAGGTTTTCTGGAATTTTTTTTTTTTTTAGATTTGCACTGCAGCCCTTTTCTCAGTAACGATGTAGAGGGGGCACAAGGGCTCATCCAGCAAGCAATTAATAGGAGTTTTTGGTTCATTTATTATTTCATTAATTTTTTGATAAGACAATCAGGGTCCCACAGCTAGTAAGTGTTAAGCTTCTCAGGGAGGATTTAAACTCAGGTCCTCCTGACTCCAGGGTCTGTGAACTATCCTCTGCACCACCTAATTGCCCCTTATTCAGCTTTTGTGTTCAAGGGTCCTTGGAAATCTCCCTGTCCCTATCATGATTGCTGTCATCATTTGCATGGGTAGCAAGCCACACTGTAGCATAAGGAAACCATATCTTTAACATTTCCCCCCATTTTACCAGTCTACTAAAAATGCAATGGAGATCTTCTGGACTGTGCTTTTTTTAATCAGGCCCACAAAAAGATGAAATCTGTCCAAGGTTACCCAGGCAGTTAAGTAGTAGAACTGGGATTGAAGACCAAACCTTGGAACTCGAAATTGATTGTTCTTTCCCCTTTATTAGGCTTCTAATAGTTGGAAATGATAATATGGTTTCAAATTCCAATATGACAATGAATCTATGAAATGATGGAGCTCATAATCCATATGAAAATTTTTTTTGGTAGGTAAAAAAAAGCACTGTCCTTGGAATCAGAAAACTTGGGTTCAAATCCTCCCTCTACTATTACTTGTATGACCTTTTACAAGTCTCTTAACCCCTCTGTCCTCAGTTTCCTCCTCTATAAAATAAAAGAGGTTGAACTAGATGACTTCTAGTTCAGCTCTAGTTTTGTTATCTGACCCTTCCTGCCCATGTTGTGCAACTATGGACCAAGTTCACAATAGAAGATTTACTCGATGTGATGTAGTCTTTCCTTGTGTTCTCTTGCACACTACATAGCTATCATTGGAGCACTGAATTGTACATTGTTTCTACATAACTGATCCATCTTTTCTCCCCCTTCATGTCATACATTTTTTTTTAGTTTTTGCAAGGCAAATGGGGTTAAGTGGCTTGCCCAAGGCCACACAGCTTGGTAATCTGAGACCAGATTTGAACCCAGGTACTCCTGACTCCAAGGCTAGTGCTTTATCCACTACGCCACCTAGCCACCCCTCCACTATGCCACCTAGCCGCCCCCATACATTTCTTTAATGATATATTTTACTCTGCTTCTGTATAATATCTTATTAGTAATGTTTATAACTTGCTTAAGACTCCTATGAGATTATTCATTGGTCTTTGACTGACCTTCAACTTAAATTCTTCTGACACAAAAGTGTCTTGTTCACAATAATATAAAATCATTGGAATGATGGAAAAGGGATTTTCCCCTGACATAGAATTATTCATTTTCTCCTTTCTTAATATCTAATTTTCCATTTAATTCCATAAACACTGACTAAGCACATAGCTCATACAAATCACTGAGACAGGCATTCAACACAGGATTTGCTCTCAATCAACTCACAATATAATTGGGAAGAAGCAACATATATATAAATTTTAAATCAAAGATGAGTGAGATAAATGTGAAAGACAGGTTCAGATGAAGTGACGTGAAAAATTTTAAGAGGGAGTTATTTTATTTTGAAGGGAAAGAGAAGAAAAGGGCCAGGGAGATGTTAGGAAGAAGGAGAATTCAAAATGGGCCTTAAAGAAAGGGAGGAGACATGAACAGATAAAAATGATGGTGATCAGGCATCCATGCCAGGAGAGTGATCAATCAGTATACAAGTATATGAAAGGCAGAAAAATGGAAGAAGGCTGAATGAAAGTAAGAATTCACAAATAGTCTGTCTTGTTAGGAAACTAGAATACATGGAGAAAAATATATGAAATTGGTTCATTTATTATTTCATTAATTTTTAGTTTGTCCTTTTGTTGGCTAATTGTAGCCATATGATTTATACTCAAGAGGTAGGTGATGGGATGCTGATGAAAGTATCCACTTTATATCCACTCTTGCTCAGGAATCCATTCAGTTTAAATAAATAACCCCTGTATTACCCCCATATGTGTAAGGTGCCACTCTTCAGAGGACAAAGGACAATCAAAATTTGACCAGTGTCTTTTTGAGGAAAATCTCCTCTTTTAGAGGGGGGCATAAGAGTGAGACAAGAAAAAAAGCAGGATTTTACTATCTCTTATATCCTTGTCTAGTGATCTGGTTTCATAGGAATTTATTCTCCAAAATTTCCTGGTTCCTATGCCATATACATTTTTCTATTGTGACCATCAGTGTTGGTTAGGGTTGTACATATGTTTATATGCACATGTGTGAGCATTCAAGTGCATATTCTGAATTTTGTTAATTTTCAGAATGCACTTCCAGTGAATCATGGGCATCAATCAGTGGTGAAATAATGAATGATATGAAATCATGGTTATTAGCCAACCCTTAGGAAGTCCCCTTGGGGAAGATTGTTCTTTTCTAAAGAGAGCTTAAAGGACAATAGTGATATCTAAATCATTCATATGGAGTTGGTAACAAAGGAAAACCTACTTCACCCCGTCTATGTCAAGTCAATGTATATTAGCACTGTACATAGGAGAAATAGCTTGAAGAGAAACTATAATTTAAGAAGAAATCAAAGATTTTCTATTTCCTGAATACATACATACATATATATATATATATGTATATATATATATATATATAGTATATGTGTGTGTGTGACGAGAGAGAGAGAGAGAGAGAGAGAGAGAGAGAGAGAGAGAGAGAGAGAGAGAGAGAGAGAGAGAGAGAGAGAGATAGTAATAAAGGAAAGTTAACTTTTTGTGTTTTCAACTCACCCTGCCATTATTCAAAGGGCTTATTATTTCTCAATTTATTCTCTTTTCCCAAGCAGAGAGATTTGAGAAAGAATAAATAAATTCGTGAGATACAACTACATACTAGGACAACACTTCTTTTAGCATTTATGTAAAACTGAGATTGCTATCCCTGAAGCTCTGGGGGGGCCATCTTTACCCTTATTGATGGGTGGGTGTATAGTCGATACCTTAGAGTCAGAAAGACCTGAGTTAATTCAGCCTCAGACCCTTTACTAGCTGTGTGTACATAATTGTTTGCATGTAGTTGGGTTGGGAAGGAAGAGTGGGAGGAAATTAAGTTATTTATAAATATGCATGTAGTATTTTCTCTTAGAATATGAGATAGTTGAGGAGAGAGGCAATGCTTTTCCCTTTTTATGTCTCTAGTGTTTAGAAGATAATTTGGTACATAGTGAGGACTTCATAAATGTTAGTCAATTGTCTGATTGACTTGAATTTAAAGTATGAAGGTTATGCATGTTATTCTTACTATGCCTTTATGTACACATGCGTGCACGAATAGATATATACTTATATGTAAATTTATATACAAATGCATATTTATATCCTTAAATATGAAAATATGATATGCTTTTATATGGAATATTGGTGTTTAGAAGAAAAAAGGTTCCTCTCCATCTAGTCTTTGATGTTTACCAATTGTGTGTCACTGAGTAAATCTGTGGAAAACTCTCTAAGCCTCACTTTCCTCATTTGTAATATGGGGATAATAACAGCTCCTACCTTGCAGGGATATTATAAAGATCAAATGAGACCATGTCTGTTAAATATTTTATAAACTTTTAATTATAGTGTCATTATGTGATATTATTATATATGTATCATGTGTATGCACTATTTATATATATGTCTAGACCTATTATTTAATCAGTTAGAAATTCTCAGTGTCAAAATTTTTTGAAGCCACTTGGCAACTTCATCGTGGTTTATAAGCTTCTAGAGTTGAGAAGTTGAGTGACATGTTCATGATAGCCTAAGTTAGTATGTTAGGAGGGATATGAGCCCAGGTTTTATGACCTCAAGGATATTTATATCTCAACTAGCTTACACTCAGGACATTTATATATAACAGTATTAAAGCAAAAAAGACTATAACAATATATCACTTGCACATAATAAAATCTTAATGATGGATGTGATATATGTTTTTATTAGCAAAGAAATATACATTAGGACATTTTACACAGAGATACATATCCACACAGTCATGAGATGGCATAGATATGGGGTGGATATCAGCTCACCACATTAGAAATTCTTGAGTACCTCTGCCTATGACCTGATCATTAGAGAAGGTCAATCCATCAATACCAGTCACTGGACAAGATTACTTCAATTGAAAAAAAATCCTACCTCCCAAGACCACAAGTTTCCAGCAAATGTTTAGAAACATTAAAAGCTCTTTCGAGGAGCAAGAGAGAGTAGGTACCTAGATATGCTTTATCTTTGTTCTAATTTGTCTTGACAGGCTGTACTGAATATGACTCAGCCTCAGTAAACTATAATTCTCCCTTGAAATTCTCAATGATAAGAAGTGGCTACACTAAGTGCTCTTTATATCTCTTGTATTTTTCAAAAAAGTTTATACCTAATGCTTTGTTTCTGACTTGGGTACAATGTAGGGTCAAATTCCTTTCATATATGGAAATGGGAGTTATTGGAATCTAAATCCTGCCTTCTTGTCATCCTTCCCACCATTTGTAGCCATTTAGAGATCAATTACTGAATAGTTTGATTTTATTCAGTGATGCGAACATAATAAGTTATGTTGAGCAGGATATCTTTCTTCTTTCACTATATGTAAAATGCAGTCCTAATAACTTCCATTCATCTCTGAAGTGTGCATTGTGAATTCTACACAGCTACTACTATAGTTGAGAAATATTGTAACACAGAAATTCATTAATAGGAGCACAAATATCCATGAAAAGTGCAAATGGTAATGGCATAAATGAACTGGAGCTTTTGTAATATTATATAAAGAAATAAGATTTAGAAAGTGAAACTTAAACCTAATATTATGGTGCAAGTAAACAAAAACAACTGGATTATGAAGCAAGTCTCTAAAGGAAGAAAATTAAATTCTATCATTTGGCAGACAAATCTGGACTCTATTTAGAGTATCCTAAATTTCAGTATTGGAAATGATCTCAATGGTCATCCAGTACAGCCCTTGGTCAAAAAAAAATTCCTGATGACTAGTCATTGAGTTTTTACTTGAAGACTTCCAAAGGAGGGACTCTACTTCCTATGGAAGCACCCATTCCCCTTTGGAATTGTTCTGATTGTCAGAAAATTTGTTCTTATATTTGTTTTGCAATTTGTACCCAGTGTTTCTGATTCTGTTCTCTGGGGCGAAACACACCAAGTCTAATTTCTCTTTCATATGACAGCTCTTCAAATACTTAAAGACAGTTATTACATTCTCAGTGACTTTTCTCTTTTAAATATTCTCAGAGATTACAGAAACTGATTCTTAGTGAAGGAAGCAGAACCAAAAGAATATTAACAACAGCATTTTGAGTTGATCAACTTTGATGGATGCAGCTCCTCTCGGTAGTTCAGAGACCTAGGACAACCTTGGGAGACCTGTTATGGACAAAGCTAACCACATCCAGAGGAAGAAAATCAAAACAAAACAAAACAAAGAAAAACTTACAGAATCTGAATGAACACTAGCATTCACTTTTTATAAAATTCTCTTATATTTTTCTTTCCTATCTCATGGTTTCTTTCTTTTCCCTTAGTTCTAATTCTTCATACAGAAAATGACTAATCCATAAACAGCTTAAATGACTAATCCATAAACAGGTTAAACACAAATGTATATGTATAATGTTCAACAGACTGTTCTCTGTTGAGGGAGGGGGTTGGGAAGGAAGAGTGGGAGGAAATTAAGTTATTTATAAATATGCATGTGGATGAATATTGAAAAAATTTCATAACATGTAATTTGAAAAATAAAATAAAATAAAAAATCAAGTGCAAAAATATTCTCAGAGAAAATAATATTTGTAAAGAACTTAGCACAGTTGTTGGTGCTTAGTAGGACCTTAATAATTGCTTACTTCCTCCACTTTCTTGCTCCCAGGTCCTTCCTTCACTATGTCATCCTCATACTGCAAGGACTGGAGAATCTTTATCATTCTGATTGCTTTCCTATGGACATAATCCAGTTTAGAAATACCCTTCCTAACCTGTGGCACTTAATATTTAAAACAATATAACAGATGCACTCATCAGGACAGAATAGTGGTACCATCACTTCCCAAATTCTGGATATTTTGCCTCTCTTAACAAGTCCCAAGCTTGTGTTTACTTCCTCATTTATTGTGTCATACTATTAACTTGTAAGTGAGGTTACTGTCTGCTGAAACCACAATCTTTTTCATATCAATAACTGCCTAATCATACACTGTAGTGGCATTTGGAAAGATAGGTAGCTTTAGAGAGAGGAAGAATTTAGTTCAAATCCTGCCTCAAACACCTCTTGCTGTGTGTAACTGGGCAAGTTTCTCAACCTCTCAACTTCAGTTTCCTTAACTATAAAATGGGGATAAGCACAGAACCTACTTCACAGGACTGCTGTGAAGTTACAATAAGACAATCTATGTAAGGGGATTTGTGAACTTTAAACAAGTATGTAAATGCTAACTTTTATTATTAGTCTGTTAAATTTATATGTATGTATGTTAATATATTTGCATGCCATCTTATATATATGAAGCAATTCCAAGATCTAATGTAAAAACACATATTTATTCCCCTTAAATTTCACCATATTAGATCCATACTAATATTTTAGCCTGATTTTAATCCTGATTCTATTATTCAACATATTAACTATCATTTCCAGCTTTGTGATAACTGCAAATTTGATAAGAAGCTTATCCAAAATGACCTTTTTATTCAAGCAATGCCTGTATTATTTGTTCTTGGAGTGTTTGAGAAATTAACAGAAATGTTTAGAAGCTTATCTTCCTTTTCTAGTTATGTGATTAACAAGCGGAACCCAATCTGAAGGTTGGCCCCTCTGGCTTTGTGTAACCTGGCTTCCCTGCCAAACCAGGAGCATTGTGCCCAAGACTCTTATAATTGGTGGAGAAAATGATGTTATGACACCAACTGCTTGTGTGAGGGAGGGAGGGAGGGAGAGAGAGAGAGAGAGAGAGAGAGAGAGAGAGAGAGAGAGAGAGAGAGAGAGAGAGAGAGGTGTTTATGACTCCTGATTCTTTTTTACATGTGATTCCAGGGAGGCAAAAAAGAAAAACTCTTTTGCAAACATTGTAGAGGAGGCTTGCTTTTCAATACTTCACCTTGCCTCAGTGGAGACTCCAGAAAATTTACCTTTGTGAGAGATTGTCGGCCTCTTCTTTCTCTTAACTGAATGAAATATCATCTTGTTGCCATTTAAGAAACTAATTCACACTTGCATCTTTTTTGGTATAGTCTAAACATTATAATTTCTTTGATTTCTATTTGCTATTTATGAGGATTTATTAACTGTTCACTGTTCTTTGTGTAGCCAGTATTTGGCAGGAAATGGTGAAACAGGTATATATAAGCTTGATGTTCCCTACCCCTTAAGAATTGCATCCAGATGGAGAGAATGTGGGAAATCTGGGACACTAATGCATTGTTAGAGGAGTTGTGAACTGATCCAACCTTTTGGTTGGATATTTATTTGTTTTGGATATTATTAATTGATAATATTTATAGCAGTTCTTTTCATAGTGGCAAAGAATTGGAAACTGAGGGGATGTCATCAGTTGGGGAATGGCTGAACAAACTATGGTATATGAATGTGATGGAACACTATTGTTCTATAAGAAATCAAGAGAGATGGGACTTCAGAATAGCTTGGGAAAGACTTGCTGAATGAAATGAGCAGAATCAGAAGAATATTATTAACAATAACAGCAACATGGGGCGATGATCAACCAAAATGGCCTTATACAATAATCAAAGACAATTCTAAAAAACTTGTGATTCAAAATGTCATCCATATCCAGAGAAGGAATTGTGGAGTTTAAATGTAGACCAAAGCTTACTATGTTCAATTTTTAAAAGTTGTCTTATGTATTATATCTTTTTTCCCTCTGTTTTTCTTTCCATTTGGATTTGATTCTTCTTTTACAACATGATTATTATGAATATATGTTTAGTATAAGCTATGCATATTAAACTTCTATTAGACTAGAGGGGAGAGGGAAGGGAATGAAAGAGAAAAATCTTGCCAAAAAATGATTGTTGAAAACTATCGTTGCAGGTAGTCAGAAAAATGAATGAATAAAATAATAAAAGGAGAATAGTGTCCAAGAAAGATGTTTTTTTAGTTATCAATTATATTCCCAGACCAGCAATATTTTTGAAGGGTCTCTCTATGTCTACTTTGCATCTATCTGCTGCTCTGCTTGGTTTCAACTCCAAGGAATAAGATGTCCTGAGTGAGGTATTCCCTGGTATTTTTCCACCCCCCCAATATCTCCTTTTGTTTGTTGTCCTCCCCCCCATTAGAATATAAATTTCTTAAGGAAAGGCCTTATTTATTATTTATTTATCTATCTATCTATTTATTTATTTATTCATATGTCTATTTATCTATCTATTTATTTGTATCCTCTGATACATAGTGGAAACTTAAAAGTTTATTGAATATAAATGAATATTTATATCAATATCATTTTATCTATACTTATGTCATATCCTAATCTGATATTCCTCTCTCAAAAAAGAACAGAGTAGTCAAACTCTTAGCTCCTCTTCTGGTCCCCTCAAGATCAGAATTACTGTTTACTTTGGAGAGGAGTGGACAAATTTCAGAGATACCTGCCAATGTCTCCAATAGTTACCTGTCTTTAAAGTTAAACATCCCCTGTAGACAGACACATATATTCCTAATATCAGGAAAATAAAATTTTCATTTTTGTGGATGAGGCCTCTTCCTAACATGCCTACTGTTCTTCCCCTTTACATAAAATTCTTGGACTCAATCAACAACTTATGCATCAAAAAGTAGAACTCCTTGCTTAACTTACTTTACTATGCAATATTCTGACCCTTTCATAGCATTATATATAATAATAATCCAGGGATTTGATTTTTTTAAAGACCCCCTCTATTCACAACTGCTCAAGTTGTGTGGGTGTTTGTGAGCATTAGGTGAGCTCTGATTTTTAGTGAGAAATTATTTTACAATTTGAATTCATAGTAAAAGCTTTAAAACACGATTTGAGCTAGAAATTGCCTTCTGTAATGTCTTTGGAGTAAAAATCCTTCTATTAACAAAATCAGCTATTGGAGGTCATTCTTCTTAATTTTGTTTATCTGCCATTGGTAACTATATTTGTTATGCTTCTAAGTAGGTGCAAATGATACCTGGAAAGAATTGTTCTGAGTGAGAGTACTGCTGGTAATTGGCGCTTGCATTGTTAGGCCTCTGTTCGAAATTTAACCCCTTTATCTGACAGTTTGAGAAAATGAGAGAACTGTATTTCTAGGTTTTCAAAGGGGAATGTGGAGTTCGAGATGGAATACACTGATAGTGCTCTTTTCAGACTCCTAAGAATAAGGTTCATTCTTCCTTGACAAGGCATTATATCCCAGAATATAAATGAATCCTATGCTTCTTCAAGGCATGCTTCTTTTATGAAGGCTTCCCTGGCTTACCCAAGTGATTTTTCCCAACTCTGAATTCCTTATGCTTATGATCTGCGTTACCTATTATGACATTTAATTATCTACTTAATTATCTACATGCAAACACAAATTTTACTCTCTGATTTATAAGTGGGTGTTACCCCAAATAAACCTCCTGAATTTATAACAAATTTATAATACAGCATTAAATGTACCAAGAAAGCTATATCATCATGAACCTTCAGAAAAAGACTTTAATGGTGGGTGACAAAAACATTGAAGTAAGTTTATGTTTAGAATTATGGAAAAGGAACATACTTAATCATCAGTCCTTGATCCTGAATTTTGTAAGCAGAATCTGGGTTCAAATTCCTGCTCTTTTAATACCTGTATGACCTTGGTAAGTCACTTTATCTCATTCAGACTCAGTTTCATCATCTGTAAAGGTTAGAAATTGTATGATACTGCTTTTAAATATCCTTCCAGATCTAAATTTATGATCTGCTTCTTTATATCTGTCATAGGGACTAGCATAATACAGGCACATAATAAAGACTAAATTAATACCTGTTGGCTTCATCTGAAACTGAATAAAAATTTACCGCATGAAAGTCAGAAGGAAGTCATTAGCTCTGCCAAGAAGTGATTGTTCTTTAATAAAAGCTGGAGATTTATTATCATTCATTAGTTGTCAGGATCTTCCTCTTCAGCAATTGCCACTACCACCTCTCCTTGGCTATCACTTCTCTTGCTAAGTTTGTCATGTCTCTGAAGCATAAAGATGGAATCTGAGAAGCCATCTAGTTCAAACACTTAATTTTTAGATGAGAAAACTGAGGCCTAGGGAAGGTAAGTAGTCACACAAGTAGGGGAGTCAGAATTTGAACTCAGGTCCACTAGCACCAAATCCAATGATCACCAGATCCAATGGTTCTGATAGCACCATACTATCAGAAGAAAAATAAAATAAAATAGACCAAATACAATTGTTCTTAGGACTTGTGTTCATGGGATCTACCTGTCCCCATGCAGAATTTGAGAGCTTAGGGAGTTTTGAGTAGTCATTAAGTTTTGGTACAACTTGTAGGAGAAGAGATAGATTTTGGTGCCCAGTTCAGCTGAATCCCTTTAGATATTGGGAGGGCCATGGCCACAAAGACTCAATGAGGTTATCATTAAGCAGGCATGACAACCCAAAATGTTACTTAACTTACTTGACTTTTACTGACTGGATGCCCCAATTTTTCCTTCATGAATCTGTTTTTCCTTCCTTGGTTTAGTGAATTATGGATATATCAATTTCCTTCCTCAAGATTCAATTACTCCAATTAACAACTGGGCTCTAAAGTCCTGAAAGATCTTTGCCTTGTATTAAGTTGATAGGCAAAGGAGCTAGGATTTCATTGTCTTGGGAAGTCCTTTCACTGAGGCAGATCAGACCCTCTATAACTTAAGTCTTCCAGAGATCCAATGATTTGTCTGTGTTTATAGAACTAGTTAGTAAGTGTCAGAGGTGGGATTAGAAATTAGGTCTTTCTGTTTCTAAATTGAGCATTCTGCCATGCCAAAATGCCTTGTATGTGGGTCTGATAAGTATTGCCTTCCCTATTTGGAAAAGACAGGGGAAAGTTCTCTCTCTCTCTCTCTCTCTCTCTCTCTCTCTCTCTCTCTCTCTCTCTCTCTCTCTCTCTCTCTCTCTTACCAAGAAGTAAATCCCTCTGCTTAGAGTTTTCTTCTGGGCTCTGGATGATGTGGACCTTGACCATACACCATTTCTGTTAAACAACCAACAATTAATCATTTGCTTCCAGGTTACCTCAAGATAGGAAACAATCATCTGGTTCTGATGTTTTCTATCTGTTCTCTAGTAATCATCTACCCAATCACTACCACAACCCAGGAAGCAGACAATAGTAAAGTCCTAAAAGAGTCATAATCAAAGATATATTCATCATTTAGAAAAAATCCAGATCCATTATCCTTAACATCCTGTTAAAAGCCAATGTCCTTTTTTAAAATCCGTGCCCAATTAGCTAATTTATCTCAACTATTTTCATGAAACTTGAGTGTTTAGGAAAAGTAGATTTTTTTAAAACAAATTTACATTTAAACACTGATAAACTCTTTAGGATATTAGTCTATAAGGTGACAACTCCAACTTTGTAATAAAATAGTCAGCTTTGATATGAAATAGAAATAGCATTGTAATACATTTGATTAACTCATAGGTTTTGATATACTGCTTCCTGAAAGAGCAATGTCAAACATTAAATGACTGATAAGATTTATAATACTAGTTGAAAAATCTCTATTCTTTGTCTTGCAAGAAGTCAATACCCTAGATGCAGACTGATACCAGACAGAAGAATATTTAAAAAATGATATTTGATTGTTTTTTTTGCAAAAAAAAGTGAATGTTGAATAAGTTTTGATGCTTAACAAGCACTTGTTTGTGAAAGAGTAAAGAAATAAAAAAGATAAGAGTTTGGAGAAAAGAAAAAATCCAATGCTGTTGCAAAAAAGATATAAAACCCAAGGAAAAGTGCATTTTGGAACACAGTTTAGTTTCTGATGCTTTTGACCCACATTTAGTCTTCCTTTTTGCTGGTATCTTTTTTCAAAAAAAGGGGATGGTGTTGCTTAGTTTGAAGGTTCAATTTGTAAATATAGAGTCATAAAAATCATTGGTTTCTTTCCTAAGGAGGCCCTTTCTCAATATGAAAATAAGGGCTCTGTAGATTTAGTTCAGATTTTTTGAGACCTTTCGCTTAATTTCACTATACTATGCCACCTAAAAAGATGCTATTAGAAAAAGGTACAACTGAATAAAAAATGAATGGGCCATGAAGAAAGAGCAAAATACAAACAATGGCCATTTGATGTGCTTATTACACAATGTTTAGAAGAAAAAAAAGAACTTTGGATGTTCTGCCCCCCCCCTTATATGTTTATGAGAGGAAATGGATGAGTAAAAATGGGTTAGTTGCAGTGGCACTCACTGAAATACCTCCACTAATGAGAAAGCACAGATCTATTGGAATATCACCATGTAGAGACCCTCTTGCCCTATCTGCTCATCCACAGAATGATGTTCTCTTCATATGTGACTTATCCTTCCCTAATCTCCCCTACATCTGCAATGAGTTGACTACAAGAGCCAGCAAAGATTGAGAAAATCCCCAAACTCCAGGAATTCCAGTTTACAGGGGATTCCAAGTTCTGTGTCCCATGATCTGAGAGAGTCATGGAATTAGAATTCCCAAATCCTTTATCTAGTGATTGACCCAGCTGGGTACCTGAATCAAACATTAACTAGGAGCTTCATTATATTGCCCATACTCACTGACCCAATGAAAGGAAGCAAAGGCAAGGAGCTGTAAGCAAAATGAAACTGGCAATTTCCTAGAACCCCAGCAATTTCTGTAATATCGGGAGTCATGGAAGAATCTGTAGATGGGTTCCAGTTGAAAGATTTTTTATAATTATCTATTTCTTTTTATATTACATATTATTTATTTGATTTTATTATTTCTAAACTAAGAATAAAATATGAAATTAAGTACAATTTATCTTTTCATATAGATACGGCAAAGTCACATGGACTAGGGTTCCTTAATTATAACACACTCAACATTACAACAGTTTCAGAGTGGGTTTGCCAGAGTTAGGGGCCAAGAGCTAATTTTATTGGATAAATATAAAATGTTCCCCTTCCCTCTAGATAATAAGTCAATGCTTCCTTGTACAGAGAAGTACAGCTGAGATACAGAAGGTCATCCATTCTGTGAAAACCCCAGAGAGCTTGGCATTTCCACTAGACTGCAGCCTAGCTGGGTAGATGTAGATAATCCCCAGGGTGAAAATGGATTTCCTTAGAGCCAGATTTTTTTTTTTTGATAAACAGAATCAGATGAGGATTATTTGGTGGTTAAAAGACTATTGGCATTCACTTTGGACATAGTAGCCAAAAGACTTGGTTCTGAATCTTAGTTTTGTTACCTGCTATGTAATGATCAGGAACCCCAATCTCTGGACCTCAGTTTTCTCATCTATAAAATTGGGTTTATAATGATATAATTGTCCATCTCAGAAGTTATGAGGAAAACCCTTTTCAAAAACCTAAACACAGCATATTCATGTCAGTTGATATCATTATTATTATTATTATTGTAGAATTAATTACATAATATAATATGATATCATATATAAAACCCAATTATTGGCAATAATTAATAATGATAATGGTAATAATAATAATAATAATAATAATAAAAAATAATTACATGCCTTTATACCACTCTCCAATGTCTGTGTCTGAACATCAAAAGAGTGGAGTGATTTATTCTCTCTTGATGAAGAATCTAAATTTTTTTGCTTCATAATCAGAAGTAGCTTCTAAAGAATACAGACATTGATTTCTGGATTATGGTCATGTTAAATAATTGGGAAGATTCTGTTTTCTTTCATTAGGACTGAAAAAACTTCAATTTGGGTATTCATATGTAGATCAGGATTTATAAAACGTAAATAAATTTAGAATTGTCATGACCTATGGGGCTACCTACAGGATGGCCAATGTTTCTGACATTGCTCCATATTACCCTTTACCCAATTGAAAAAGGAACGGTAGTGTTTATTAGTTTAAGTCTCCTATTAAGTCAAGAAATTCAAATAGGTTTGAGGTAACTGCAAGTGGTTGACCTAGATGGTCTACAGATGATCACCTTCATGACTATTAAATGAGAACTAAGATATCTTATGTAAGGTGATGGAAAAGTAGAGAAGGACAATACTTTCCCTATTCCCATCAGCAGATTACTTAACTGAGGAAAATATTAAATGAAGAGGAGATCATACTTTTGTTTTAAAAAAATATCTGAAACTCTGGAGTAAAAACATTGATGCCTTAGGCAACAGGCCTTCTTCCTCCCACCTTCAGCTCTGTTTCAATGCAAATGAGCCCCAGTTCCCAAGAGACCCCACACAGCCACTTTTTTCAGCAGCTTCAGCATCTTTAGATATCAGGATGAAGTCTGTTGAAATTTCATTTTCCTGGGATTTTCCTGCTGGAGAGAATAAATCACTTTACTTCGTAAAAATAAACAAACACATAAATAACACAGCAGGGCCAAAGGAGCCCCCATGGATCCAACCAATTCCATTAATCGAGTCTGTAGAGAGTTAGGCCGAACTTACCACTTCAAAACTCTCTTTCCAAACTCTATCAGACTCCAAGGTGAGGTGAGAGCTCAAGTTTGATGTTTTTGGTCTGACTGTCTTTGCTTTCCAAGAAAGAACTTTGTGGTGATTAATAAATTATACTCAATTGGAAAGTTTCATGAAAGGTTCAAAGTGAAGATGGAAAGCTTTTTAGATTAATAAACTAGTTATTTCATTTTGGGAAATAATTCAAGTGATAAGCTCCCAGAGAGCAGAACATCAGAAAGAAATAAACATTGAGGGCTTAGTGGAGAGTTTATTCTAATGACAAAATCAATTTTTCCCCGTGATTACTTGTTATTTTTGTCAAGGGGGGTTTTCAAACCTCATGATGATCTAAAAACTCCCAGCATTTTCTTTATTTCCTCCAGAACTTACAGTTTCATCTGTCCTCCATTTGGAGCCAGTAAAGACTTGACTTCTTATCTGCTCACTGTCAAACATTCACTCCCACTTTTCTTCACAGCCAGCTTTCTCCAAACAACGCCCCCCATCTTCTAATCTCTCCTATGATTTTTCAGCACTTTAGCTTGCAATATCTTAATCCTTTTCCATAATTTTTAAAAAGGTAACATGAAACAGAAAAAGAGGTGGGGTGTAGTATTAGGTTGATCTTATCTTCATTACTAGCAAATGGCCAGTATTCTGAATATCACAAGTATAGCAGGTGAAGCTCACACTCATTTACACACACACACACACACACACACACACACACACACACACACACACAACGAAATTCTCTGAGGATCACTGAAAATTGAGATTGTAGTGAGAAGACGATAAAGAAGGAAAATAGTATTTTAATATAATTTTTACCAATCTTACAGTATGTATTTCACATAGCATATTTCTAAACTGCCCATCTGGAAAATATAAGCTGCAAAAATACAGAATATCACACTCAAACTCTATTGAGCATGTGCTTTTTCTTCACTGAGTTGACCTACATGATTTTTATTCCCTCTTAAGCTTTGATTTATTTTGGAAGAGCTGTTTGAGCTCCAAGTCATCCATAGCCAGCCAAGAAAACAGTTTTCCTGATGCACTTGAGCAACATTTCCTTGAGAACCAAAGGAAGAGGTGTGGAGTATGAAAGTATGTATCACACTGGATCAGAGTTATCCTGGAGTGATGGTTGGTTTGAGGAAGTAAATGTGGAGAAATCTTGCCAAGATCTCTCACTACCAGGAGTTATCTGTACAGCTTTTCATAGGCCTGTGCTTGGAGCTTAGATTAGCACAAGAGAGATCTCATAGAGTACACAATCTCTAGGTAAGCTAAAAGGGAAACCCTTGGGTGCATGATCATATTATTGTGATGAATGAGTGTACTAAGTACTGGGAATACAAATAAAAAAGCTGAATTAGTCTTTGCCCTAAGGAGATTACATTCTCATTGAGAAGACAACATATATATGCATATGCACATATATGATAGTGGTGGAAAAGAAGGTTTCATTGATTTTGACAGTTATAAGAAAGGTGAGTGGAGACGTAACACAGTAGAATTATGAGACAAAAAAGTTGGTGTGGAGAATGGCAAATGTAAGATGAAGGGGAGGAAGAAGAGGAAGAGAAAGAATTTTAAGTCTCTAGACCAGGTCATTAACTTATAATGAAGGAGTCTTTTGATAGTAAACACGATGCATATTTGTTCTTCTTTCTCTTTCTCAGGAGACTGTTACTTTGAGTTCCAAAGGGGTGAGGAGGGAAGAAAATGAAAACAAGGGGGATAGCCATTCCTGGCTCCTTTTTTTTCCCCTGACTTATTAGCCAGAATAAAGAATCTCTGTCTGAGTTTCAGCATTCTCTAATGGAGCTCTGACTTCTCTGATTCTCCTCAAGGGAGCTGGATCCTGAGTCCCAAAGAAGTTGGAGCCTAAGTACCTCTTGGATGGCCAAAACTCTCTGGAAAAGAAAAAAAGGAAAAACGCTTCTGAGCATATTTATATTAAGATCTAGCAGAATGGGTTTATTCTATATGCCCCAGTTATTGCTAAAGGAATTAGCACATATTTGAGTCATAAACATCTGTCCCAATTCTTATTATGTGGCAATTATTTGTGAAAATATTTTGAGTCATAGGATTAGCATTATGTGTTATATGACATATATAGCCTAGATGGAAGGTATGATAGACATCTATTATTAGATGTAAATTATTGACAGAAACACACACACATATATACACACAAACATACAAACACACTTTTACTCCTTAAAGATTTCTTCTCTCTCCCAACATTTTGGACTCAGTCTCTGTTTTCTTCAAGTCACAGTGTCTGGTGAGCCAAACAGCCTTCTTGCTGGAACAAAAATTTTAAGTCCTTATTCCAGTATAAAGGAAGTACTGAGGTTTCTTTAAACTGGCTCTAAGGACCAGCTGCATTCTCATTGATTATTTATGAGCTGCTCTTATCTCAATGACTATGGCATGCCACATTTATGTTTAATGCTAGGCGCTGTATGGGGTTAGAAAGGTCACAACTCTTCTATTTTTCCTTTATGGACTTTGTCCTTAGTGATACAAAAGATGCCACTGAAAGGAAGAAATGGTACTCTTTGTAGATGAATTCTTGCCTGGGAAGGAAAAACATCTTAAGTTTTGAGTAAAGGGCAGAAACATATTTTTTTTCTCCTTAACTCTCCTTGAAAAACCCAAGTTGTCTAAAGTCTTTGAATTTGATGGGGATGGGAGCAGAGAGGAGGAAATGGAAAGGATTGATATGGCTGGGTTCTTGAAGTTAACACAATTGTCAGTATGAATATGCCAGAATGATGAGTAAATTGGGAAACATCAACTTTTGAGAATATACTGAGGATCCTATTGTTTGGTAAGGAGATTTGATTAAATGTTTTTTGGAAGCTTATTAAATTTTGGACATTTACAACCTCTAACAAAATTTTACAAAGAGACCCTCTTTCCATCAATCAATCATTCCAAGAAATTTTCTTCTTACATTCCCTGGTTGGGATGTCTCTTTTTCCTGGGCATTTCATCCCCTATGATAGTTTCTTAGATGCTAATTGTCTCTCTGGGAAGACTTTGTTACAAGGGGGGGAGGATGAGATAATTGAAACTGAGGCTCAGAATTAGATTCTGCTAGACTGGAATCATGACTGGCAGGTCTTCTGCACTTCCTAGAATCAGAAATGACACATTCATACATACAACTGCTTTCATTAAGAAGGGTTGGAATAGAACATGGTTAAGTTGGATTTTTCTTCTACTGGAGGTGCTCCATATGGCACAATTCCAATACATCTTATGGCACTAGGAATAAAAATAAAAATGAATTGATTATGGCAATTCTATCTCTGTACAGATCTCTTTTTATTTTGTCAGGTATAAATTTCTTTCACTCAAATTCTATCATGCTTCACTGAGGCACAGAGGTGATCCTGGGTTCTCAAGGGTAATGCTAATAGAGTACAAGGTCTGGAAGGGTTTATTAAGCTAGAAAGAACACAGATGGGGGTAAAAAAGCTGAATTTGGAGTTACTCCCTGGATGTCTTTTGCAAAAGTCATTTCATGATTCTGAACCTCAGTGTTCTCATTTACAAAATGATAGGGTGAAGGTGGTGGTCAAATAAATGGCTTCTAAAGTCTCTTGAAGCTCTCTATCTAGATACCTATGATTTTGTGAATGGGGCCTAGTAATGAAGTATAAATTTGTCATTGGAGAATTAGCCTAGCTCAATTTTAGAAAGATATGGGCTGCTTGGTTTGTTCTGATTTTTTAACATCCACAAAACTCATAGAGATCATCAACTCAGGTATGAAGAGGTAGCAATATGCAAAGATGGCAGAAATACTCACATTGATGAAATCATGCATATTTGAAAAAAATGAAGTACAGGCAAAGTATTGAAGCCAGCTGTATTAGCTTGGAGGAGCCAATTGTTAAATTTTAGTGTAAATATTACCATCTTGGAAATTGGCAAATTGTACTAGTCAGGGTTTGGATTACTATTTTGTTGGCTATCTAGACTTAAGAAAATAATGGTGAACATGTTAATAATGCAGATTATACCTAAAAGCAGGAGTTGCATTTTTAGAAAAATGATTCATAAACATTTACTAACATACTATTTTGCATAAACTAGACTAGGCTACTCTGTTTGTGTGTGTGTGTGTGTGTGTGTGTGTGTGTGTGTGTGTGTATGTGTGTACTCTAATAATCCAGAGCTGTACTGTAGCAAATATTCAAAGCTGTAAATTTTCTTCTAGCAAAAGATGAGCTAGGCTTTTTATTTTGCCTTTTGTCAAACTATGCAAAATCTGTTAATTAAACTATTATAAGAATTTAACAACATTTTGTTGACCTTGAAGTCATTATGAAACTAGAACTATTCATTATATCAGTGCAATTTTGTTTCAATACTTACAATCTGAAAACAGAGATCAGTCTCATTATACTAATCATATATCTTATATCTACCTTTAAAGCTTTCAGGTCAAAGCCAAGCTCCATTTGTTACCAATACTCATTCATATTGGGGAAAAGATCTTGAGCATCGGACCCTTAAAAAAGAATCAAGGAATTTGGAAAAAAACCCAGATGTCTTATTGTTTGATCTGGTTACCTCTGAGAATTCTGTTCTCTTTAAGGATATGATTTCTCTCTCATCACACCCAATTTGGATCAAGGTACAACATGGAAACAAAGTAAAGACTGATGGAGTGCTATCTGTGGGGTGGGGGTGGGGGGAGGGAAGCAAGATTGGGGGAAAATTGTAAAACTCAAATAATATCTTTAATAAAAATTTTAAAAAAATAATCAAAGACAATGAATGATATCTGATAATTTCTTAACAACTTATTTTAACATAACATAAGATTTCTTAACATAACTCATATACCATTCATGTCACCATTTGAATGTATCACATGCAAATATACATGGACAGGAAAATCTAGTGGAAAAAAATAATGGACCTGAAGTCAGGAGAGTTTCTGGGTTCTAATTCTATCTTGGTTGCTTAATCATTATTTCACTATGGATAAATCAGTTAATTTTCCTGAGCCTTAGTTTCCTCACTTGTAAAATGGGAATAATACCTGCACAGATTTTCCATGGGGATTACAGTTATGGAAAGAACTTTGATGTGTAATTAAGTTATATTTGCCATAGTACTTTCAAAATGGGTTATCATATATCAACATTTTTTTTTGTCTTTTGATTGTTTCCCTGAGAACATTTGCTGCTACTCCCAATGGCTTAGAAGGGTAAGATCAGAGAGGTCACAGTTAGTGATAATATCCAACTTCCCAGGACTATTTCAGATGATATATTTCATTTTGTGGGTATGTTGTTCCCTTAGTGCTTTGAAACAAGGGCCTCTTTTCAGGTAGCCAACAAAATCACCTGGATATGGTAGCTGTTGTAGTTGCATGCATCCAATTCATGTCTAGTAATGCAGACTCATTCCAAAATGGACAACATGCAACTTTCTTCTGACAATAATTGGTGGAAGGGGGGAGAAAAGCTTTATTCATCAATGTTTTCAGAGGCAAAATATTTTGATCTCAAATAAACAGTGTTTAGTCTTCAAAGGTCTCAGTTATCTGTCCTTATGTACTACCACATTATTCAAGGTCAACAGATTTAGACTTTTCCCTTTGTTAGCCTCTTTTATCTTTCTCATCATGAAAGATTTTTCATCAACCAAGAAGAAAGGAAGGGGTTTGTACAGTGTTGACCCCTTTTGCACTCTTGTTAGCTTTGGTACAAGGAGGAGCATTCTTGACTTCCCATTCAAATTTCTTCTTGGTTAAAAAAAATGATTTAGCCAAAACTATGCCAGAATCTCCGTTGTAATGTGATTCTTTTATGGATCTGAATAAACCTCAAATTAAATATCACAGTTTGAACCACATCACAAAATTCTACAACAACATACTTAGTTGGGATGAAGAGGATGTTAATTCAGAAATGCCAACAATGTCAAGGGTTCTGTTCTATGGGACATCCTCTACACTTGTGGATTCTTTGATATGGGTTTACTTTTTTACTGGATTTATTTACTGGATTCATCCACACGAGGTCTAAATAGTATCCCAGCCCTCTAGGCCAGGGTGAAAAGCTTCATTTTGGGGGAGCAAAGATACTGGAGTGGTTTGTATTTCCTTCTCCAGCTCATTTTACAGATAAGGGAACTGGGGCAAATAGGAGTAAGTGATTTGCCTAGGGTCACACAGTTAGTAAAGGCCTGAGGTAAGATTTGAACTAAGGAAGATCAGTCTTCCTGATTTCAAGTCCAGTGTTCTGTCCACTGCATTACCTGTATCCACTGTGCCACCTAACTGCCCATATATGCTTGTGTGTGTGTGTATATATATATATATACACACACACACAAACATATATATATACATATATGTATACATGTTTTGATTTTCTTTATAACTTCATGTATTTTATTTCATGCATTTAAGAACATTATTCTTGAGAGGATCATAAGCTTTACCAGTCTGCCAAAGGGGTCTATGGCACAAAAAGGCTAAGAACCCTGTTCTAAATCTATGATCCTGTGTTAATGAGCTGACTCAGTAATAGAAAATTGAATGTACTTGGGAATGACAGATAAGAGAAAAGAAGGAAATGAAGCAAGTATTTGAAAAAGGCTAAGAGTCACACAAACTAGGATTTTTTCACCTTGGGCATATCCTTGGTCTCCTAACAATTTAAATCAATAAGTCTACTTTGTGCCGGCCTTTGGGAATTCAAAGAAAGGCAAAGAAAACAAAAAAATAAAAAACAAAAAATCAAGAATAAAACAAGAACAAAACCACACCCCCTCAAACCCAAACAGTCCCTGCTCTCAAGGAGTTTAGTCTAATCTATGTTTTCACCTTTATTATGATAACTGTCTCTGGAATCTCTTCTCATATGCTGAGACCCACACTAAGTTCTCAGTCTATGTGTTAAAATTAATTCTCTTGGTCAATCTTGGTCAATAGCTATCTTTCCTCACCATTTGACACTTTCTGAATGTTTGAATTGCTTCTAACATAAGGTTGACAAAAGTGACCTGTGAAAGTAAACAAATAAAGGCCAAGCCAGACAATGGCAGTATCTCTGAGGCAATGCTCTTCAACTTCTGTATTCTTTTCAGACAAGTGGATTTCTGAGTCCATTGAAGATAGGCTGAAACCAGAATTAGAGCAAGGCAGATAGCATTTTCTTCATTGTTCAGTAGTCACTCATTCTTCTGAACTAAAGTAAAGTAAGACTTAGTTTCCTGGAAGAAAAGACAGAACTTGATCTATGGTGCCTATTGTCTCTAGTTTAACTATAGAAGAGCATCTGTGGTTTATTCCACATGGTAGCCATTATTGCTTAATATTCCTGAGGTATTCTCTGAGGGTTCCATTCACAAAGCAAAGATCTGCTTGTGGCAGAATATAGTATACTATATCTACAAAGGTAAAATAAAGGAAACTGCAATCTGATGGAAACAGCAAAAGGCAACATGGAGATTTGTCTGTAAAACTTGTATTCAAAGGAGCAAAACCATTTTCCCCACAAAAAGTCTTCATGGGAACTCTATGAGGTATTTAAGCAAGGATTCTTTCATTTTAAGGATTCCCCTAATTCTTATGTATACAATAGCTAACCACAAATGTCACCTATACTTTTATATTATTGGAAATATTAAATCCCAACTACAGAAGAATCTGTCTCTTGGAAACAATCTGCAGTAATCTGTTGTTGTAGTATAGAATTGTTATTGTGTGTGTGTGTGTGTGTGTGTGTGTGTGTGTGTAGGTCCATTGTTGATTAAAGCCCATAATTTAAACTGAACTAGGACTCAAAATGATGTGTCAGTAAAAAAAGTCTCAGGAAAAGAAAGAGGAAGGGCAGGAAGAGGAGGAAGAAAAGGAAAGAGAGAAGGTGGGTGGTCAGAAGACAGAATATCATGGGATCTTAATATACCATAAAAACCTCTTGGTCTATATAGTGCTTTAAAGTTTAAAAAGTGATATATGTGTATATATATGTGTATGCATGTATGTCAACACATGTGCATACATTTAAAATCTCTTTTGATCTTAAATGATTTTCTCTCCCTTTTTATTTTGTCTATTTAGTCATATCAACAAACTCCTTGAGGGCAGGGGATAAGGAATGCTTTAGGGAAGATGTGTTCTTCCCTTTTTCATGAACCCTTTTCTGAGGTTTTTATTCAAGCCCTTTAAAGTGGCCAGCTGCTCAGCATGCAATGCCACCTTAATTTTTTAAATGGTGAAGAAAGTGATAAGGCTTTCTCATTGATTCTGGGGAATTAAAAGATATCTAGGGAAAATAATTCTAAGGTATGATTTCCCCCCTTCCCAATTTTTCGTGAATCATTTCTAAAGGGAATACTTTTCTGGATGATAGTATATTAGGACAATAGTTAAAAGATCTTGATCTTTATGTAGCATTAAAAACCTTATCAAAATTCCAAGAGGGAAAGGATACATTATCTATCCTCAGACATTTTAGTTAAGTGACTTATCCTGCCAAATAGGAGATGAGATTCAAAAAGAGAAGACAAAACCTATGAACCCTCTATTGCTAGGAGAAGTTCTGCCTCCTTGCTTTTCCCTTCCATCCTAATGGCTGTAAAGCCCATTGGAAATCAAACTAGATGCATCCTTTCCCACACTCAAACATTGACATCACTTACAAACAAAGGAAAAGTTGGCTGTGGTCATGAAATGTGGCAGTGTTTCTCTTAAGTGCAAAAAAAAGCCAGAAAAGAGCTGACGTTTCCCTTCACTAAGTAACAGAATTTAATTTTCAAAAGGTGACATTTCTGGAGCCTTCTTTGAAAGATAGGGTATTTGATTGTCCTTGAGTTGTTTTCTGTTAGTCTAGTATTATTCCAGCATCGATAGTCTTATATATTCGAGAATTTTTAGGAAAAATCCAGTTGGCAAATGGTTTTAAAGATTTTGAAAAAGAATTATACGGCATCTAGAAAGGCTAAATACCTGAACCTTGATGATTCTGCCCAAGAATGGAACAACGAACAGGTCAGTCAGTGATCTACCAACAATATATTTTCAAAATAAAAGGATAAAACAAAGCAAAATACCACCTTGTATAGAAAAATATCAGAATTAACAACCATATATATTTTTAGATTTGCTATAGAATTATCACCCCTATCAATTATGTAATTGGTGGATGAGCATGTATATTTTAATTGATGAAACTATTACCAGAATTAAATAGATTCAGGAACTATTTTTCAAAAAGCATCATCTCCCAGGCAGCTGACCACAGTACTATCTATACAATCCTCTTTCTCTTTTGTTCCTCTTTGCTTGGTGATTTTGTATGGTTCTGTACTTGGAATCAAATCTCCCCATTTACTGTGGTTGTTGAGTATTTGGCACAGTGTCCTTTTCCTTTAGGATTTTCTTTTCCTTGCTGTTTAACCCCAAATGTGAACTATGAATGCCTGAGTGAAGGAAAATCTCTTGGGGACAGCTCTAAGCCAAGTTCATAGGAATGCCACATTTGAGACCAGGTCATCAAACAAGTATGGAGCACAGTTGAATAGGCCCACATGCTATGTGTTTGTGTGTGTGTGTGTGTGTGTGTGCGCACATGTGCCTGGCCAAGATTGCCCACAAAAACTTAGTCTTCTGCCAGCAAGAGGTTTTTCAGGGGATTCTTATTCCAAACAATAAGTTTTTCTTTAAATGCTTGAAGTTCAGTCACTTTCAAAATGCATGGACAAAGGCCTCTTAAATTGGGACTGACCTTGAACACATTGTTGACATTTTAATCCATTGAAAAATGGGGTAGCTTTCAGTATTTTGTGGGAAGATTCATTAAACTGGGACACCCCTGGCTATTCAACAGCTTGTGCTCGTGAATAATAGCCCAAGATATATTTTCCATTTCCCTTTTCCTTTCATTAAAAAATGCTCCACACATGTGTATACAGATACCCACAACACCACCTAAGTGAGCTTTTACAGACTGCAAATAATACTTTTAAAATGTAGTGAATATAAAGGGGGCTCCTTCATGACAGTGAGCATGGAGATTAAAGAGAAAAGGCAAGTTTGCATTTCATTACCTTCTCCCCTGTTATCCCAATTATGGTTCTTTTAAAAGAGAGAGACTGCATCCATTCTCTCTGAAGATTTTTTTTTTGGTAGCATGTATTTTTCTTACTGGCTTTGTAGTATATCAGAATGAAGATAAAAGGATAAAAATTACAATAGATTAATTGCATCCCTTGAATCACATTATATTTTTGGTGCATTAAAAAGAAAAAAAAAGGAAAGCGACCAGCATATAATAATAAAGTCCTCTTATAGAATTCTGTTAGTGACTGAAAGGTTAACATAGCTTTTGGAAATAGTTAAAAATAGTATTAGAGATTATACATACAACTGTTTGAAATCCATACCCATTTAAAAATGGCAAAATGTTTGGCAAATGTAAGCAAATGACTTGTACTAAATTTGGGTCTCTGTGGCTCTGAGCCCTGTCAGTCATAGCCACTGAGAAGACCCAGCACATCCTGAGGTCTGTGAGGCTTGGGAGGAGGTGGAAACTTCTCACCTTCTGGATGTGTAGATGGAGGAAGGATGAACCCTACATTCCCCAACATACACACTCCACTCTCCCCTCACTCTCTCAGTTTTCTAACTTTTTGAACATGGAAATACGGCTGGTGAGGAGTGTCATTTATTGACTCCAGCACAGATCACCCAATAACATCGCTGAGAGAACTCTGGGGCCTGGAACAACATGCAGACTGGGTGAGTTGTCTACACAGTGACCCATATTGCAAAGGTTAGAGGGGAGCAGATATCCCACCCCCCTCTTCTCTTGCTTCCTCCCTGCCCCATATTGAAGGAGGAGGTGGCATAGAGTGTCACTAGTGCTTATCCTGGAAATGTCAACTTTTTTTTTTTTAATAAGATGATATTTTATGTCCAAAAAACTGTCCATTTGCTGAACTGGCCACCATTATTCCCTGTTGCTTGGAGCTGATGGCATTTCTAGAGACCACCTTTGAACCTTCAAAGGGTTGCCACCAAGACCTGGTGGCATTTCCTGCCTTGCTCCCGAAGAATGTCAATGGCATGATCCCAAAGATCTCATTATTCTGAATCTTGTCTGGCTATGATTTTGAGAAAAGGACAACAGTGTTTGTTGTTTGTTTGTTGTTGTTGTTGTTGTTGTGTGTGTATGTTTCCATTTTTTAAAACTTTATTTTATTTTTTTTAAGAAAAAAAAAGGACCCTTTAATTACTAATATAGTTTGTCCTTCCTGAGTCACTATAAAACAGATTCCATGTTTTCACACCACTCGTGATCTTCCAGGTTATAGATAAATTTTGTCCTATGTGATTGGTTTGGGGCCACAGGGTCCCTCCCTAGATTGTCTAGGGTCAGAGTAGAGGCAAAGAACTCACTGGTGCTGAGCCCACCCTCGTGGTTTTTGATGTATCGTTTATAATTTTTCCTCAGGCACTGCCACGTGGTGGTGTAGAGGATGAAGGCGAAAGACTTGAGGGCGATGGCGATGCTGACATAGAGGTATCGGTACACCACGTTGTCGTAGAGGGCGCAGGCTCCCCGCTCCCCGCAGAAGGTGCTCCAGAACAGGCAGGTGGAGTCAATGCCAGCCCCGAAGATCAAGGGAGGAGGGATGAAGCCTGGAAGAGGGGAGAGACACTCAGTGTTGGGCTCTGTTGGGTTGCTCTTCATCGGCCACCTGCCTTCGGAGGTGATGCTGATCCACCTACTTGTGGGTTAGTGGGGGGAGTGGTTGTCTTTGGGCTCAAGGTGGGGCGGGAAAGGTGCTTTCTTACCAATTTTAATTAGATCAGCACAACTCCCCTGGGTCCTGCAGGCAAGATGCTGTCAGTACTTCCCTTTAGCACTCCCTTTTCAGAGGCTTGTTACCACAATCAAGGACCCTGAAAAAGTAGTTCTATTGGAAAGCCTCGTTAAACCTCTGATACCATGTGATTTAATAAGCCTAACCTGCTTCTCCTTTGTTGTGGCAAGACTGGGTTATTTGCAGACCTAAACAAATCTTAACTTCATGGCATCCTCTCCATTCCCAACATACAATCTGAAGATTTTCTACCACCTTCCAGGATAACAAGTACCTTAATGGTCGCTGAAATGTACCCAGTTCAGAGGAGGACCATGACAACTATTTACTATATATATATATATATATATATATATATATATATATATATATATATACCATGACAACTATTTACCATATATATATATGTATATATATATATATATATATATATATATATATATATATATATATATATATTGATTCTCCAGTGTCTCCTAGGCAAAGAAAGGGAAATTCAAAACTGATTTAAATTCGGAATGGTTCATAGTAAGTGACAGTTTTCAATGAGCCTATTCCTCTGGAGAGCCAGGAAGAGTTAAATCTATTCAGGGACCTATTTAGGCCCCATGATTTCCTTCCCATTGCCCACCCTGGTGATCAGTTCATTGCTTATAAGCAATGAATTATTAGAGTGTATCAAACTGTTAAGCCATCTGCTACCAAGAAGTTTGTTTGGGAAGGATGTTGAAAATATAGGTTTCCCTAGTTTTATACATATGTCCCTGGAAAATTTTATGGACATCAAAGTCGAGTAAATAGAATTGTATTTTAAATACATCAACATTAGGAATATATCAGGGCAATTAACAACTTTAGTAAAGTAGCAGGACATAAAATATAGCAGGATATAAAAGATAGTAAGAAAAATTCCACTTTAAATAACTGTAGACAGCATAAAAAACTTGGGAATCTACCTTGCAAAACAAAATAAAAAATTATATGAACACAATTAAAAATACTTTTCACACAAAGAAAGTTACTATAAACAACTGGAAAAAGGTCAATTGCTCATGGATAGGTCAGACTACTATAATAAAAATGACAATTATATCGTAATTGCATTACTTATTCAGTGCCACAGAAATCAAATTATGGGGGAAAAGCTCTTTTATAGAGTTAAAAATAGTATCAAAATCATCTAGAGGAACAAAATGTCAAGAATATCATGGCAATTTATGAAAAAAAATGCAAAGGAAGGTAGAAATGCCATACCAGATCTAAAGCTATCTTCTGAAGTGGCAGTCATCAAAACTGCCTGGGTACTGGTTAAGAAATAGGGTAATGGACCAATGGATTACAGTAGGTACAAAAGAAATAGTAATAATGACTATTGGTTGACGAACCCAGAGATTCTAGCTTCTGGGATAAGAACTCAGTATATGACAAAAATTGCTGGAAAAACTGGAAAATGGTATGGTTAAAAACTAAGCAGAGATGCATATCTCACATTCTATACCAGGATAAGGTTGACATGGGTACAGGATTTGGACATAAAGGGTCCAATTAGGAGAACAAGGAATAGAATTGCATTTTAAATACATCAAAAGATCTATGGAGAGAGGGGTTTATGACCAAACAAGGGCAGCAAAATGGATAATTTCTAATACATTAAATTAAAATTGTACAAATAAAATCCAATGCAACCACAATTAGAAGAAAAGCAGAAATCTGGGAAACAATTTTCACAACTAGTATTTCTGATAAAAGACTCATTTCTAAAATAAATTGAGAATTGAGGTAAATTTATAATAATACAAATCATTCTCCAATTGATAAATGGTCAAAGGATATGAATAGGCAGTTTTCATATGGAGAAATTAAAGTTATCTATAATCATATAAAATTATCTAAATCATTATTAAATAGAGAAAGGTAAATTAAAACAACTATCAGACATCACCTCACACCTATCAGATTGATTAAAATAACAAAAAAAGGAAAATGATCAATGTTGGAGAGGATGTGGGGAAACTAGGATACTAATGTTCTGTTAGTGGAGTCATGAACTGATCCAGTCATTCTGGAGAACAATTTGGAACTATGTCCAATGCCACTACTAGGTCTATATCCAAAAGAGATCATAAAAAAGGGGAAAGACCTACATGCTCAGAAATATTTATAACAGTTCTTTTAGTAGTGGCAAAGAAGTGGAAATTGAAGGGATGTTCATCAATTGGGGAAGAGTTAAAAAAGTTATATTTTATGTGAAACTATTATTCTGTAAGAAATCATGAGTGGCAGGACTTTAGAGAAACCTGGAAGGACCTGTATGTACTGATGCTGAGTGAAATGAGCAGAGACAAGAGAACACTGTTCATTTAACAACAATATTGTAAGATGATCAAGTAGGATGAATGCAGCTCCTCTCAACTGTTCAGAGATAAATCCTGAGAAACCTGCTAAGGACAGTGACATCTGTATCCAGAAAAATCAGATTGTATGTTGCCACAGGAAGTGGGGAGGGAAGGGACAGTGGTACAAAAATGTGAAACTCAAAAGCTTACGGAAGGATGAATATTGAAAGCTATCTTTATATGTAACTGGAAAAAAATGAAAAAATAGCCAAAAAAAGGAATCTAAATTGAATCTAGACCTGGCATATGCCTCATTCTTCACTTCTTTAATTCAGTCTCTCTCAGACAGGTGGGCCTTCTCCTTGCTAAGGCTAACTCTTTAGTTGATACTCTTAATTTTATCCTCTCATCTCTTCTGGAAGTTTATCTCCTTAATCACTTCCTTTCTCATTTTTAACCTTTCTTTATTCACCCATTCCTTCCCGATCCACATATAAATGTGCCAATCAATCACTGATTGTGATCAATTAATTCTTCCTGATTTGTAATCAAAAAAGCATTTATTAAACAATGTCCCAGACATAGTTTAATTTTGGATACCAAAAAAAAGTGAATCAAGTAGTATCTACTGTCAAGGAGCACACCTTCACTTGCTAGGGCCATTGCCCTCCCAGACAATCCCTGTGTCCTTATTTTCCCTTTCACAGTTAAATTAGTGTCATCTGCATTTTTTGCATCCAGTTCCTCACCGCTTACTCTTCAACCAGATGTAGCTGTCTTCCTAGCAGATTACCTAATCTACAATTTCCAACAAAAATGTGATGACCTTTTCCTTAGTCCTCCTTCTACTTAACTACTTTGCAACTTTAGATATGGTTGACCACTTTCTTTTTTTTTTCTCCTAACCTGTTTTCTCTTCCACTCCTTGGTTTCATTGACACTACTTTTCTTCTGGCTTTCCTTTTATGCTTCTGACCATTCTATTGCTTTTTTAGCTTTAATCATGGTCTCATTCTCTTTCTACCTATTAAGTGTAGTTAATCTGACAAGTTCTAAAGATTCTTTTCAAACCCTTGCTATACTCTAGTTCCTTGGAGATGTCATTAACAATCTTGAATTAAATGATTGCCTTTGCACTCAAAAATCTATGTACCCATCCCTAAACCATTCCTATATGTCTCATTTGAATTTCAATTACACATTATCAATTGCCTGATGTTGGATAGTTCTTTCTGGATAGCTCATCAAATCTCAAATTGTTTGCATTTAAAACAGATTTCATTCCCCCCCCCACATCCTTATGTTTTCTTGAAGGGAATACCATCCTTAAAGTCAGTTAACTTCACAGTCTAGTACACAGCTTTGACTTCCTTTTCCCTCAACTCCTATATTTAATCATTTGCCTAGTCTTGTTGACCCCAATTCCATAATAACCCTGGCATGTTTCCTTCTCTCCATTCATATAGTCATTACTCTTATTCAGATATTAATTGCTTTTTTTCTCCTAATTGCTACAAAAACTCCTTAAATGATTGCCCTCTCCCAGTCTCTTGCTCTATCCAATCCATCCTCCACAATTTCCAATTTGATATACCTAAAACACAGATTTGACCATGTAAGTCCCATCCTCAAACATCTTTAATGGCTCCGATATTGCCTCTAGAATAAACAATAAATGCCTCAGGCTGACACATTAAATGGTATTAGAAAATTTAGTTTTCATATACTTTTTTATTTCATATTTTCCATTCCAGTTAAATTGGTTTGCTATCTCTTCCTCCTATATGATATTCCATGCACAATGGTCTTCCAAGTCACAAAATTCATGGTTTATTTCAAAGCATAACTTGTGCCACCTCTTACATATGGTCTTTCCTTATCCTCTCTCCTTAATTTATCTTTAGTTATTTATTTTTGCACTTTCTTGCTTGTGCTAAGGTTGTACTTTGTTTAAAGAATGGAGGTTCCTCAAGGTCTGGGATTGTTTATTTTGGTATCTTCAGCAGCTTAACACAAGGCTTTCCATTTAGTAACCTTTTGATAAATATCTATTGATATTTGATTTGATTGGAGGAGGATATGGTGATGCTAAGGAGCCCTGAGATTTAGAAGAAGCTTGTGATGGAAGTAGACAAAATTGCATTTCTGTTTCTTCTCCTATCTCTGGTACCCTGACTATGCTCTTTGTTACCTTGGGGAGGAGCAAGGGTATGTAAGAGGGACACAACATTTCCTTTGAGAGTCTTGGGTAGTGGGAACAGAATCACTCCATTAGAGCTTATTATAACTGCTCTTTTCTTTCCTTCTTCTACCTTCCCCATAACTCCTATGGGGTCACTTGAGATTCCTCTCTCTAAGCATCTGCCGTGAGGTTTCTCTAACAAGTAGACATTAAATATCATTCTATCACAGCAGCTCCCATACTGGAGGTGAATACATTGGGGGGAATGCTACAAGGGCACACTCCAGTTCTATGTTATTACAGTGAATATTAAAAGGATTAAATCTTGCCTCTTATTACAGCGGAGTCCAAATTGCTGTTATATGTATTTTGTTGCAGAAATTGCAGCCCTGTTTAAGGAAATTGTCTCTGTTTTCCTGAAAAATCCATTAACTTGGACTATGCTAGGTTTCCTACCTTGGCTATTTAATGCACTCCACTGGTTGAAAGGGCTGTGCCTATTTATGTTCTTAAGCCTAAACTTTCAGCTGAACTGAAAGGCTTTTGTAAGAAAAATAAATTCAAAATCATTTACAGAATAGATATGGAGTCTGAAAATTACATTGACATTTACATTTGAAAAGACACCCATTCCTCTCCTGTTCACCTGCCAAGCTTACAGGATTCTGCATTCATACTGTCAGGACTACTGATGTAACCAGAACATGCTACAGATTGGGGATGCCTGAATGCATGCTCTTAAGTAATTAGTGAGGATTCCTGTTCTCCTAGTGTCAAGGAAGATACTTAGCTTTGCGGTGTATTGGCATCTTCCAATATATAACTAGATTTTCTTCATTTCAAAAAAAGGATTTACTGAGCATCTAACATATGACCAGGCTTTTACTATGCATCATATGTGCTGCACGAAAATGGTTTCAATTCTTAATTGTCAAGGTGTAATCTCCCTGCCAAGGTAGTCATCCCTGAATATAGCCAGGTAAGATTTGGTGTTAATGAGGTCATATATTTAAATCTCATATAGCCCAATTAGGATTTGTTTTCTTTATATCATTGTTACAGACTGTATTCTTAAATCTAACCAGACAGTTCTCATAAATACAAAGTGATGGTAACAAGGGAACTTTATGAAAGAGTGATAATCAGTTCATTGAAATCTATTGCTAGTGCAGGTTCATCATCAATGAGTGAGTTGAAAATGTATTCCTGTGTAAAATAATTTTACCTTGTTAGGTCTCAGTTTCCTCATCTGTTAAATGAATAATTAAATTAGATTAGATAATTTTATGCCTTTGATTTACTATATTTTAGGGGTTGATTATAATGGAAAAGGATAACATTAAAAAAAATCCCACCACACCAGAAAACACATTCTCAGATGACATGGATATAGAGTTGTCAGCAACAGAAAAATCAAGAGGTCTGATTCAAACATAATATTTCCCCAGAGTATTTTTGACCAAAGTAATCATGACCGAGTGTCTTTTTGCTCCCAGGCAGAGAACAATGATTCTTGCTGATGAAATAAGCTCATGCCTTACATGTGTACAATGCTTTATGGTTTTCAGAGAATATTATCTCATCTGATCCTCAGCACAGTACTCTGAAGTGGACAGAGCCAGTATTCTTTTCTTCATTTTCTTCTTTCATTTCTTAATTTTTTGAAGGCTCAGAGAAGTGATTACGTGTCCAATGCCACATGATTAACAGGTGATTTTGTTGAGAAATGAACCCAGTTCTTTTGATTACTAATTTATGTACTCCCACCATGGCATGGTGAAGTAATATTTTGAGAATTATATACCCCTCTCTTAGTTTTTTTTTTTTTTGGTTGCCCTGTGGATGTTACCCTATATGTCACAAAAATATCTGGGAGTTGTAAACTGAGTTTGGGTAGAAGACCCTAGATAAATGAAAACTAGAATTATCAGCATTAAACCATGGATCTGAAGACCCCTTCATGGAATAGCCTTGTTGATTATATCTTAACCTCAATTAACTTAATCAGGGAACTGACAACATATATTAGACATTAGAAGCTAAAAGATTAATCTGCCAATCAGTTAAGCCAGGCCCTATGCTAAGTGCTGAGGTTGCAAAGACAAAAAATGAGACATACTCTGTTCTCAATTAGATGAAATTAAAGAGTTTGCAGGCAGATTATGCAGATGAAAGAGTAATTAATTTCTTAAGCAGAAATATATATATATATATATACAATGAAAATCCTTATTAATAACAATAATAATTTATATTCTTTCAAATATTTAACTGTTCCAATCTGTATTTTCTGCATTTTGAACTAATTTCTCAAACATTTAAAAATATTTTTGCTTTGTGATATAAAAATCACACAGCATAATAAAGAGTTAAATATTTTATACCACCTGTAGAGATGGCCTGAATCCTAAAACAATTCCATAGATTAGAATAAGACCTATACAAAGTCATAAAGTCATAAAGTATTACAGAGGGAAAGGAAATTAGAGGTCATCTAATTCAAATCACTGAGGAAACGAGGGCCCCAAGTAGTTGGGTTAAGGGAAATGGGGTGAACTAGTGATTTTCTGTAAGGCTATGTTATGTGAGTAGAATGTAATTTTGATTTGCTCCAAATTTTTCCTTTAAACGGGAGCTGTATGTCCTAGTACTGAGAACTTTTTCATAAGTTTTGCTATGATTTTGACCTCCTCTTTTCCCCCAAAACCCATGGAGGCAAAAGGGAGAAATGTAATGAAGTCTCAGAAAAAATGTTTATTCAGACTCTATCTAAAAACTGTCCATAGCTCTATATATACCTTTCTGCTAATCTATTTAAAAGGAAAAAAAGAAAAATCCATCAAAGCAAACTGTTTGCCTCTTACTCAAGCATGAAAGGTCAGAGCTTCTCTGGATTTGACCCAACCCTGACATTTGACAAAGCCATTTAAATAAGGCAGCTGGGATGTGGTGGAAAAAACACTGGAGGAGGAGTCAAGAGACTTAGCTTCTGGTATTAGAACTGATACTAAGAAGCTGTGAAATTGTATGTATGTAACCCTGTCTGTGCAAGTGATTTAACTTCCCCAGGTTTTAAGTTTTTCACCTAAAAAAATATTAGAGATTTGGATCAAATGATCACTGAGATCCTTTTTAGCTTTGAAAGGCCTATGGTAGAACAGAGAGCCTTATATAAAGCATTAAGCTAGCCAGAAGTCTTCAAAAGCCCTTCGTGAAGAAACAAAAGTAGAAAATACTGATTTGGGAAATTAAAAAGAATGCAAAATTTCCAGTGTGCAGCAATGTTACAGGGACTGCCTCCCTCACCTGGAAGACCCATAGACAAATCTTTTCACAAGCTGTTCAAATTTTAATAATGGATATGCTAAGTTGAAGGGTTGCTTTTTTTTTTCCCCTTTGCATAAGTCAAATGGAAGGGAATAACAAATATGGGATTTATTAGCCTTTCCATCAATCCAATGAAAATTTTGGGATAGTCAGGGAGTGGGTCAAATGGTCCAATCTATGAATCTGGTTTCCAGATACAAAGTCTATGTTGTGGGAGAACAATGGTAAATAGGAATTAAGCTTCACAGAGAAAAGCAAATGAACAATAAACTTTATGAATATTGACTTGTTTGAGAATAAACACTCAGTTCATTAATAAGGGAATAGAGATTCATACCTACCCAGCAAACGAAGGAGCAGGAATAGAACTCCCAAAGCGTAAGACTTGAGTTCAGGGCTGACTGTCCTATATAGAAAGAGGTGAAGGGGAAAAAAGCAAAGAAAAGATTCTCATCATACCACTTTAAATTAATAGACTCTATAGTTGTATACTGCTGTCAATCACAATAGTTCCCCAGAAAATCATTAATAGTCTATTTATTATTATTATTATTTTTTAACTTTCCCTGCCTAGAGTCTGAATAATAACTATGACTGCAGCTACATGATAAGTTCAGGAATTTAACGGTGTTCTTAATAACAGGAGCTAATCTTGTCATTCAAAGTTAAGAAATGCAAATTCTTTCCCACTCAATTTTCATTTAGAGAAATTCTGCATATGTTCAGGCAGAAAGGCATTTCTAGTTGGTGGGGCATGGTGTACCAAAAATAATACAGTTTGGGAACATCTTTTTCCATTAAGTTTTAGAGGAAACAAGGCTGAACTATAAACGCAGAAGGATCTTCACAGATAAATGAACAATTTGTCATCTTTAGGTTATATTTCTGTACGAACCACATTAGAAGAGGAATTATTCTTGGAGTCAGAAGACCTGAATCTTGGTCCCAGTTTGTCTGCTTACTATTTGTGTGACCTTGGGACATTGTTTATTTCTTGGTCAACTCAGTTTTTTCTTTTATCTTTCAAATGGGATATAATCATTTCTGCCTTACTTTGTGAGTTAAATAGTATGAAGGATGATGATGTTGGTGGTGATGAAGAGGAAGTTTTGATTATATCTTATCAAAAATAAATTTTTAAAAAGTTGCAAAAATTGGTGAACAGAAGGTCAATCTGCTCATACTTTCAATTTTTTGACTGAAGTAATATTTTAAAAGTACCCAAGATTTTCTTAACTATAAAGTTATAGTTTCTAGTCCCTTAAAAATCTCCTTGCTAAGCAATTTCATCATCAATATGTTTGCTAGGAGACACCATTAAGGTAAAAGTAGTAGAATATGACTTTAAAAGACTATGTTCTGATCTTTTATCATTTTCTAGTTAAAACTAGAAAACAGTAAAAAAAATTAACGGAAATTTCCTTCCATTTCTAAATACATATATAACTATTAATATTAATAGCAGAATTTGATTAAATCTCATTATTTGAACTTCATTAATTTAGACTCAAAACTCTCATATTTGGGCAACTAGATGGCACAGTGTATAGAGCACTGACTGCAGAGTCAGGAGGACCTGAGTTCAAACCCAGCCTCAGACACTTAATAATTTCCTAGCTATATGACCTAGGGCAAGTCACTTAACCCCATTGCTTTGCAAAAATGTAAACAAAAAACCCTGTAGTGATTACTCTATTTTAGATCTTGGCATTTGTGAGTAGGAATCTGCCCTATTTCTTGCAAATACGAAAAACTGAAGCTTCTTCCATTAAATCCCATTTCTCAAAAATTTTAATTTTTTTAGCAATATGTAGTAGTAACAAAAGGCAAATTACTGTTTCAAGAGCTGGTCTTTAGCCTCTGACAGAACTTGACTGGGCAAGTCACTTCACATCTCAAGTACTGACCTGCACTAATGGACAGAATTCACCATTTGGGTGTTCCCTCTCCTAAGGAAATAAGTGCAGTCCTTAATCTATGAAATAATCTTGGAGACAAAGGCAAGTGCTCCCTAACACAAATAGCTATATCTCTGCCACTAATAAACTCCGGTTATCACTTCTTTCTGTACACCATAAATGCAAAGGAGAAAAAAATGAAAAAAGTCTTAACTTCTCATTTGATGGCCTCCTGATATGAGAGATAGGCACTTCTGGTGGGGGGGGGATTCATTGCAGTCTCAGTTATGGGTCAGTAAGGGGACTTGTTTGAATGATTGTTATTGAAAGTACCAGTCTCATTCCCAAACTTTCTCATTGCCTTTCTGAGAGATGTTGCTATTGGTTGTATAAGAGTGGCTGACACCCTAGGGCAATGTAGGGTATAGGGTATATCTATACCTATCTACAGATGGCATAGTGTGCTTTTTGCCTGCCTTGAACATCTGTGAGTGGAAATAGAACTTGGAAGCTTGATTGAATAACGTTATTCCCCCTATCATATCCATATGCCCATTTTGAGAACACTTCCAGCAGGTGTGTATGTGAAGCATGGAATTATTCGAACTGGAAAAGCCTCAGCTTGGGTCATTTAGTCCATCTGCTGTGTGTGTGTGTGTGTGTGTGTGTGTGTGTGTGTGTGTGTGTGTGTGTGTGTGTGTAAGGGAATCTATTTCCAAATCACCTCCGAAAGGAACTTGTCAAACTGTGCCTATAAGGTGATTTAAAGCTCACTACTCTCTACGTTTAATTCCTGAGCCAATCTTCTGATCCTAAGATGCTGAATTTCATTTTTCCCCTATTTTGAGGTTTGAGGGAGACAGAGATTGGGGAGAGACACAATGCATATGGGTGAGGTGGTAGCATACTGACTCAGATTGGAGAGGCTTGTTTCATGAAATGAGTTTTCTTATTCTCAAAGTTCTAATTAGTGCCCTCATTTTCTTTTATTGAAGGAAAATAGATCTTGTTGGCTCAAATTCTGCTTTCCCTCTCTGCCAAAAAATATCTTACAATTATTCCCTTAAATTATTTCCCAAGGTATATGACATAAAAACAGAAATATTAGCATAACACTGAAGCACCAAAACAATGGTGAAAGACCATAATGTAAATTTATTTAAATAGGAAAAATTCATTGCATTTATAATTTGTATGTCCTGCCTTTGAGAACTGAATTTGGAACTTTAACTAATTTTTCTTTCTGGTAATAGTGTGGTTTTTTTTTTCAATCACCCCCCCCCCCCCACATACTTTAAAAGTTCTAGGGGAAATTTAATGAGACTCTAGTGGAGATAAGCGCAGGGTCGGGAGTCAAACACCTGAGTTCAAATTCTTTCTAAATCTCTTATTTATGTGATAGTCACTTAACCATTCCAGGTCTCAGTGTCTTCATCTGAAAAAAATGAACTAATATTAGATTACTTTTTGAGATGCCTTTCAATTCTAGAACTACGACACTATTATCCTTTTTCCCTATGTGACTCTAATCCTAACCCACCAAGATTCAGGATTTAATTTTAATCACAGGATAAAGATACTAACTAGTTACTTAAAAACTATATTTTAAAAGTGAATGAAGCAAAAGAAGTAAGTACTCATGAGGATGCTTGGACATATGCTATCATATTTGGGTTACTGTTCCAAATATAGTCTCATGATCACAGTGGGTAAGTATCTTTAAATTTTCTGAATTTCCCCTTCCTGACCTTTGTGATGCGTCAAAGTTATTTTGGATCACCTCTTTGAGATGAGTATTTTGCTGTGAGTACATAAGCTGACAGGCCCATGATTTCCGTGACAATGCCTTTTTCTTTCTGTTAAATTTTCTTAGTGATATACTTTTTTTTAGAGAGCAGTATTTTTATCAAGAAGTTAGTTGTTACAGAGGATAGAATGCTTTGACTAAAGATTCATTTCTTTGAATTGAAATCTGACCTCAGACACTTATACTGTGTGTGTGACTCTGGGAAGTCACTTAACCCCATTTGCCTTAGTCTTCTCATCTGTAAAATGAGCTGGAGAAGCAAATGGCAAACCATACCAGTATTTCTACCAAGAAAACCCCAGATAAGGTCATGAAGAGTCAAACATGACTGACCAGTTGTTCTCTACTGTGACTTTAAGTGTGACTGGAATAAAAGCTATCTCTTTATTTGGAATGCTGTTTTTTTTAATGTACTTACTAAATAGAAGTGAAGTTTGTTGATTGAAGTGAGTTAAAAGCTTCTGATTCTACCACACACAATTTGTGAAAATTTTAATAGTTTCCCAGTTGTTAAGCTTCAGTGGAAATGAGGGGAAAGTTTCTCAACATAGTGTTTCCTATTCAGTTACAGAAAAAATGCCAAAACCAAATAAATGGTGTTGAGAAGGGCCACTAGACTGAGGGTGACGGAAACCTCAGTCTAGCTCTTACCTGATGAGGATGATCACAGATGGAGTCTGGGCCATTGCTCCTATCATGCTGCAGACACACATCACACAGAGGAATGTAAGGAAGGCCTCTTGGCAACCAGGGCTGGGGCATTTCCCAGGAACTACTGTTGCATTTTCAGAGGGGACGGATGTGAGACAGGCACAGCCAGTGAGATTCTGAAAGGGAAGCAAACCCATGGTTTAAACTGGAGTTTTGACTTTCTATATCAAAAGCCATCCATCAGGTGAAGCTGTCAACTCCTAATTATGCATTCTGTGGTGTTCCATTAATCAAGCCTAAATAAATTAGTTTGCTTTTACCAAGAGCCTTCAAAACACATGCATAGACACAGGGATATTTATGTGGAAGAAAGCTTATTTTGTTCCCCTCCTACGCAATTCATTTTCTGTGTTTAAGTGCCCCTAAATAAATTGTAGTGCAGACAAATGACCCCCAAATTAGAATCTTTTCCATACAATAAAAAAGGAAATTATATTTCCCACATTATGATAAAACACTGCCAAATTAACGTGATAATCATTTGCCAATTTGTCCTCTCTTCCATGCAGTTATAATTACATTAGGGCAGACTAAAAGAGGTAAATCTGTAACCTGAATGTTGTTCATGGTTCATTGACTAATTTTGTACCTTGAACAAAGGGATCTTAATGCCATGTGTGAATTTACTGTCTTTTGCAAGCCAAGAATCAAAGGGAAGATTGTAGAGACATTGGTGGTAAAGGGAAAAATTTCCTGGTATGTTTCAGAAAAATCAAAAGGACTAAGGTTGCCATCCACATAGCATGGAAGGGATGTGAAGAATGAAGATATTGCCAAACAAGAGAAGATTCATCAATATATGATCAGAAGAAATAAAAATGACTGCATTCTATTTGATCTCTCTGGGAGAATTCATGTCAAATTGCTTTTGTCTTCCAGTCTCAGAGTCTTTTACTTATCCTCCTGAAATTTCTGATGGTTGAAGGGACAATGAGAGAAGAGGCAGTGCTGACCGTCAGGCCAAATAAGACATTACAATAGTAATACATAAACTGCTAATGAATGCAAAATGAAAACAATAATAAATGATTCATTTCTTCTCTTAAAGGAAGACTTGTTTTCAGGTAACATCTATATAGTAAGTGCCACCCAAACTCTCCTGAGGTTAAGAATATAGTCCCCTCTGCTTTAAAATTTCTGTGTTTTTTCTCTTATTTTTTCTTTAATGTTTTGCTTTCTAACCTTTCTTTTTTGACTTCCTTTTCTCCTTTTCCAATAGAAACTACATATAGGACTGTCTCTTTATTGATAGAGAGAGCTGTCCCCATGCTGTGATTGCAAAGGTCAGGAAGCTTGAAATTTTTTTTACCAAGAAGTCTTTCATGTTTCATTTGAAGATAAAGCTTTAGAGGCAAGTATCCCTGGGAAAGGTACACCATTAATATACCACAGGCTTGTGATTTAGATAATGTGGGAATTCAGTGGGGTTGAAAGTTCTTCTATTAAAGTGGATTGCAATTGTTGTTGAATTTGCTTTTATTTAAACAAAACAACTTTTTGATAACTATATTTCAATATAATTTCTATTCTTTGTAGTCCTATGAATTTCATCTTCTGCATTTAAAAACATTATTTGGGGAAGGGGTCTCTGTACTCTTCACCAAACTTGCAAAGGGATCCATGACCCACCAAAAGGCTAAGAACCCTTGCTGTAACTTGTGGTTTCATAAAGTTGCCTGAGACTTAGAGAGTTAAGTGATTCACCTATGGCCATAGTGCTATTGGTTAGGAGAGGTAGATCATTTCTTAAAAAAAATTGAACTTGAGGAGCATGTATTTGGTAAGATCCTCTAATACTTTTTCACATGTTCATCAAGTATATTTCATCTTCACCTTTATTTCTCTCTCCTCTCTCTGAAAGTGAGTTACAGAAAGAAAATTCTCTTCCTGAATGTGATGTCTCAACCTTCTGCCTCACCTTTAAATGGGTAAAATGGTCCCTGGAAAATAAGACATTGTGCATTTTAAGGGACTTGGGAAATTATTTAACACTCTCTGGGTGCTTCTAAAGATACCCCCAGGTGAATTGTCAGCAAGTCTAATATTGTGGGAAGATTTGATTTAGAGTGCTGAGTATCATATTCATGCCTTATAGCTCTGAGCCTAGTCATGAGACAGAACAAAAAAAAAGATGTACATGTTTAAACATAGTTGGAAAAATTGATGGTTTCAAATGAAATGGTTAAGAAATCAATGAAAGACTAAAGATGAATACTTTGAGAATCATACTCCTATCTCACATTCAGTCATTAAATTAAACAGAAAAATTTTAATTCACAAACACAAAACAATAATAGTAGTTGCAAAGAAATTGGGCTCCATGATAAACTGGGGTTAAAAAACCCAGCAACAAACCCTTTATTCCTTGGAATCTTTTGATTAATTTTCTATGGTTAAATGAAAAAAATCAAACTGCTGTTATTTTGACAGCTCAAATGACAGGAGCAAAATATCATCCAAAAATGATTAAGAAACACTGGTAAATGAAACTACCTTATTTGTGTTTCCTTCCCCACCCCCTCCCTCCACCATCCTGCCATGCACACACACACACACACACACACACACACACACACACACACAAACAATCACACGTGCTCTCAACAATGCTGCACACCTTAATTCCTATTCATTTTACAAATGAAATTGATTTCCAGGTTAAAAAATGAATTTTCTCTGAGGATGAGTTTGTGGGGAAGATATTATATAAACACAACAACATCTTAAAGAAATTTGAAACCAGAGGATTTTCTTTGTAATTTAAAGGTTTGCCTAAATTTTGGGATATTCATTTTCCTGACAATTATTGAGCATAAGAAAAGAAAATGACAATTTTTAAAGCATTTCTGGGTAGTCATTTATTTTTACATGGCATGGAAATCAACCAAACCACCATTTAATTTCTGTTGTTACTTAAGAGTCTTTTGATCTTTTGTGGCTAACCTAATAAATGGTTTCACAATATATATGATATCATTATAATAGACTGGGCTGTTATTGTTTTGTTTTTGTTTTTTACTTTAAAATGTCAACAATTAGCTTTCTGTGCCAGACATTCATAGATTCTTTCAGAATTCATTGTAGTGCCTTTAGAATTCTATTGTCATTTATCATTGTCTTTTTTGCAGCTTAGATTCTCAACTTTTGATTGGCCCAAGTTAGACTGGCATTACTGTGTAAAGCCCTGAAATCTCATCACTAACAGCTAGGTTGGCAACCCATATGCCTCAAGCCAAAGGGGAAATTGAAAAACTGCAGAAAGAAATACTGTCTCTGTCTTCACTTGCAGGGTCACTGATTGAAGAATAATGGCTTAGGGGGAGGGAATGGTGGTGAAGGAGTCTTCCTAAAATGATAATAGAACCTTGACACACCTGTAACACTAATAACCCCAGATTCTGAGAGAGAATTCTGTCTTTGCAAAAAAGAACTGTATCATCTTCAATAGGAGGAGGGAGAAGCTGTTGCTATTAGAAAGGCAAGCAATTACTTTTGGTAGTCACCCTGTTTAGAAATAGGGGGTGGGGAAGAATGGATTCATGAAATCAGCCATGTCCAAATACAGCAGAGGCTAAAAGCATTTTGAGGGCCAGCAGAACTTGGCTTAAGAATATTAACACTGACTTCCGGACAGGCTGGTATCTGGATACCCACAGACATTTAGCCTGGTTTGGACATTTGGTTACAGGTCAGGTGCCAAGGTATTCTACAATGTCTTAATTGTTCTCTTTCTAAAGGATGCTGTAACTTAATAAATTAAATGGCCCAAGTGGCACCATTAAAAAGAGAAAAAAACACACTAAAGAAAACAGATTCCAAACAAGTCCTAACCCATGAGGCGATGTTTTCAGAAATGTAAGCCAAATACCCTGAACTTCATCTTGATTCTCCTATAAACCACTGTGTTGGATTTATGCTACTTTCCTACATACATTTGCTTCTTCTATTTTTTAAGCCAGTTATTCATCACATCAGAAGGATATTTCTTCCAATAGACAGTCAGCAGAGTGCTAACATGCTTACTGCTGGAATAATTACTTCTCAGAGTGAAATGTAAGGAAACAATCTGGACAGTAGATTAATGCCAAAGGAAACAGACAAAAGTAACTTGCTGTTTGTTACATGCAATGAAGAGGGATTAAAAAAATCTTTTATTAAATATAGTACAATCCTGGGAAATTTGGGATGACTAGGAGGAAAAACACATGGAGTCCGAAATAAAGCCCAAACAGAGGGTGTGAGGAAACCAGATTTTCCTAGCTTGTAGAATCAGTCTCAAGCAGTGTTTTTCCCCAGATGATCAAATTTTAGGTGGTTTTTCACCAGTCTCAGTGGGTGAAAATGGTGCCTTTGTGAAGAACTAGAAATCTGATTGTACTTAACAGTGAAATTTGCACATGTCCTAGCTAAATCCGGCTACTTGTTATCACTCAAGTGAGTGGTGCTATTACCCCATAGCCAAACTGGTTATAATCTGAAATCAGAATAGGAGATCTGACAAGACTCTTGTAAGGCATAGGATCTGAATACTGGGCACTCAAGTTCATTGGAGAAGGAGGGTATGTGGATAATTCCTGGAGGTTTTTCTTTGTCTTAAAGATTGAAGTAGTAGGGGAGGATAAAACTAGAGGAAGAGTGAAAATGTCACAATTGCAAATGTTTACTCCCTACAAATTATTTATTATGAGGCTGGTATTCAGGAAGCTCCTCTTATAGCAAGAAACTGGGTCAAAGAAAAGCATCCCAGGGGAGAAGGGGTAGTTTTTCCCTTCCCTCCAGGAAGGTGGTAGTTTCTTCTTCTTTACTGTGTGTTTTTATACTATACTTCCTACCCAGAATAAAACTGTAGTATATTCATTAGAAAATTGAAGGAAAAAAACTGTTTTTTTTGGGGGGGGGTGGAAATAAAAATTTAAACAGTAAGCTGAGGAATAGAAATGTGATGCAGTCTCACGAATCAAGAAGGGCAAAGCAGATCAGGGATAATTGGATTCTGCTTCTTTGCTGTTTCAGCAACTGAAAGCAACCACTGGACCCAGTTAAGCTTTTATTTAATAAGACTTTATGTATATGTAAGATCTGGGGAAGTGCATTTTCTCAGACAATTTTTTGGTCACTGAATTTTCTGAAATAGATACTATTTTAGTCTCAGGACAGTAGCATATATTGATTCAATTTAATCCTTGCAACAGGATAATAACAAAGACTAATTTGCAACAAAACTCTTCAGATATTAAAATGTTAATGAAAATGTTGCCACAGAAAATAATAACTGGTGCTTTCATTCTACCCATTCCCCAAACCCAATCCTTTTTTCCATTCATTTTTATCCACATAGAAAAATTGCTTTATAATCTTATTTGAAAAATAGCTTCCTCCCCACCCAAAATGATTTATCTTACTTTTTGAAAAAATGTTAACAGTAGCAGTAGGCCAAGAATGCAAACATTAAAACAAGGAAAAACTTAATTTTTAGAAAATTAAGATGAATGATCCCTATTTTCTTTGTTTCTGACTAATGGCCACTTGGCATTGCTGCTAGGTTTTGCCTATATCCAAGTGGATAGGTGACAAAGATAGAAGAGGTAGGTGATTCAATAGTTTACGAAAAGAAAGAATAGGTCTCTCTTTCTCCATTTTTATTGTCCTATATCACTCAGTTCAGTCCTTAAATGCTGTCAATGGAAAAGTATGAGGAATACAGAAAACAGGAGACAGAAAGAGGTGGGGAATCCAGGAGCAATTTTTTTTAAAGGATAGTAAGTGAGCACAAAGGATGTTGAAAACATAGGTCAACATTCTTTTGGTATAAAACTTGCTTTGATATATCTTAAATAATATCAATGGACATTGATTCTCTGGTTCACTAAAGTTGATGTCTCATCAAGGGTGACAATTAATGTGGATAGAGAGAACACCCTAATCTACAAAGTCATTAATCTTTACATTACTAAAATGATGTCAATGGGAGTTATTTAGGTATATTTGGGAGACTGATTTGGTCCTATGAAAGTCACTTAGCAAACAAACTTGAGTGACAAGTCTTTCCTCATCTAATAATAGAGTCTACTAATCAAAACAGATATGAAACAGAAAACTTCTAACACAGGAGAGGGGGAAAAAAACTACTGATAACTAGTGATTTTTTATTTCCCATGGCAGTCAACCATCACCTTGGGCATAGGCTGCCAGTTAAGCCACAGCTCTTAATCCATGATCCTTCACCCTATCCAGAGAATAAATAAGTCAGAAATACCGAGCTGTTGCATCCAGCAAAGCAAGCAGACAGGTAAGTTATCCCATCTGCCCCACAGACTGGCGTGAAAGAGTCAGTTTGGCATTCACAGTTATTATTGCAAGGAGAGTTGGGATCCAAGGCTACGCCAAGTGCTGAGCTGTAAGAGAAAATACAAAATAACTCACATTAATAACTCACATTTATGGAACACTTTAATGCTTATAAGACACTTTTCTTACAACAATGAGAAAGTAGATATTACATTCTGGCTCAGAGAAGTTGAGTAATTTACCCAGGATTATGCAATCAATAACTCGAACAAATATCACAAATAGATATAGGCATAATCACTTGTTCGTTGTGTTTTTTCTTTAAATTTCAGCCTAACTACTTTCTTAATTTGACACTACCCAATTTATCCAGTTTAAGATTCCAGTATTCCTCAAATACATAATCTAGTTAGCTTGGTCTCCCATCGTTCTTTGATCATTCCTACTGTGTCTTGATTCATATTATTTTCTTTTTGTTTGGTTGGGTTGTTTTTTTTTTTTTGCAAGGCATTGGGGTTAAGTGACTTGCCCAAATCCACACACCTAAGTAAGTATGAAGTGTATGAATCCAGATTTGAACTCAGGTCCTCCTGACTCCAGGGCTGGTACTCTATCCACTGTGTCACCTAACTGACCCTTCATATTATTTTCTCATGCAGGAAAGCCCTTTTCTTTTTCCATCTATACTCAAATTTTAGCAGTTTAAAATTTATCTCAAAGTCTTACTTTTTCCAAAACATAAGCCTTCCCTAATTAGTTCAAGCTTAACTCATTTTTCTGACTCTGAACTGCTTAAATGTGCACCATACACTTGATTATAAGCAGCCTTGTACTGCTTCATAATGAGTTGATGTATTTTAATTTTGTTTCCCCAAGTGAGACAGTAAGGGCAGAGGCTACTGCATTATACTACAACTATATTCCTCACATTTCCTAGGAAAGTGGCGAACACAAATGAATCTCACTAGTACTTGATGACTGATCAACAATCATCAATTTCTCTGGGTTAAGTGTTATTTTAAGAGACTTTTCATTTTTATTTTTATTAAAACTTTAGAAGGTTGTTGTTTTTCTTTCTACTATTGAAAAACAAATGAGAAGAGATACTGAATTAGAAGGAGGTTATTAAATGTTCCAAGTGGAAAAATCTCTCATCTCATCCTCCCTACTAGATTTCATCTGGAAAAGATTAGGTGGCATTATTCCTTCCTATATGTCAGCTCTTTGAACTGGGTAGGATTTGAGACAGTCAATAATTCAAACTGAAATTCTATGGTTTGATCTGTAAATACTGTTATGCTGTTCTCCCCTCCCCCTCTCCCCGCCTCCAATCTCCCTCCCCTCAAAAAATACCAGCTATAATTCACTTTGCATTCACCACTCAGGAAAGGAGAAAAAGATAGCAACTGTAGGACTTCCATAGAAACAAGTATATATGCCTGTGTCCTGTCTGAATATCTTTTTGGAGTAGCCATTGGCAGGGCAAAAAATGTATCACCTCATAGTCTCACTCCAGGAAAGCCTTCTTTGCTTTTGGGGTTTCATATAAATAACCAAAGAAAGAATCTATTCATTTGGTTTTGTTGAGATAATGGCATAATAAGCTTTTTATATATATGTAGACTTTTATATTTTTCAAGTGTTTTCATGTTCAATATTTTCTTTGATTCTTACAACCATCGTGGATAGTATTTTGAACAGATATGATTATTTCTATTATACAGGTGAATAAACTGAGGTTCAGAAAGATTAGATGACTGGCCCAAGGTCACTAAACTAGTAAGTAATGAACTTGAATTCAAATATTATGATTTCCTGTTCAGCATTCTAAATGTCTAACAACAGAGGAACAGAAAGCCTACTGTACAATAGACTGGGATTCCTTATTTTGGGGTACATTATATTGTGAGCATAAATCAGATAAATACTGAAGTGAGGAAATCAGAAGAAAAAGTAGCAAAAAAAGAGTTCAAACATGATCTTACACTGGATATCTGCTATGAGCAATTGGCTGACAAGAAGAACTTCCTATCTATTGGCTGAAAAATTGCCTGAAGAGACTTGTATTTCTAGTGGAAAGTGAAGAGAGGAGTGGACAGACCTTAAGAAAGTATCATAGCTGAAGGCTTTATCTAAGATTCAAAAGGAGGATGAATGAGATGTCTAAATAGACCCATGTCCCTTTCCTGCTGAGAAGAGGCTTACAGATTTATAGAACACATTACTTTCTTTCTCTCTCCTTCCCCTCTCCAAAGGTTGTTGAAGACATTTGAAAGAGCTGGAGGACAGAGGAATGACCCACCCAACACAACAGAAGCTTAGGTGGCCCTGAAGGTAGTAGTTGGATAGTTGAAGATCAGCTGGAGGGGATAAATGAGGACCAGCAGGAAGTCTTCCTAGAAAAGAGCTGCACAATGACATTGACAGCTCTGTGGCATCAGTGGTGTAATCTGTCCACATATATGTGCTGGCCACCCACAGGCCCCACATGTATACATCCAGTGTATTATCTGGTGTTATGTTTCAATTCTTCCCACTTGTTGGAGAGTGAGTCTCAAGTTAATGTTGGGAATGTTCTGTTGTTAATTTAATACTATTTATTAAATCCTTTACTTGGAGTCAAATATAAGCTGTAGGTGATGAGTTAAGGCAAACATATTAGTAAAGGAATCTTGGAGAAAAACTCTGATCCAGAAAATAACTATATATATATACATATATGTCCTTTTTACAGTGATCAGTCTTAAAAAACTGTCCAAAGATTTAGGATGATGAGACCCAGGTAGATTAAGTGACATGCCCAAGTTCAAACAGACAGCATTAGGAGTATGGATCATTTCTGATATATTTTTTAAAGAATTTGATGCAATCCCATACTGTTGGTTCAGTAACAATAAACTATGAGGTAAGAAAGATATCCTTGGGTACAAAAGACTTACTTGTTCCATGGATCCTTCCTTTGGTTACTTTAGAAGAGATATTGTTGTATAGTGGATAGTCCCTGGGCTTAGAATTAAGAAGAATTAAATTCCAATCTTGTTTCAAATACTAGTTGTTACTAGTAGTGTGATTGGACAAATCAAAGAACCTTTCTTAGCCTCAATTTCCTTCTATGTCAAAGGAGGACAGCAAGACCTAAAGTCCTATGAGGTTCCTTCTGGCTCTAAATCTATGGTCCTATGAAAATATTTGCTCTCTTCTAGCTCCCAAATATTATATAATCATTCCACTCAGGGAAGGAGACACAGCTGCTTCTCTGTTGCTTCAAAGTGCATGCCAAACAACACCCCACTGCTCCTCTTATAATAGCTGGAACTTTTCTGACAACAGCACTCTTCCTTGGTCACCATTAACTTCTATGTGATATTTCTATTGGAAGGTGAGCACCTTGAGGAGCCCATTATTAGTGTTTATTTGATGTTTTTTCATTTATTTCTTCAAACCTTCACTTATTCTTTCATATCTGTTCAATTTCTTCTAGTACTTACTCGTTTCCATAGGGAACAGTAACCCCAGCCACAGGACCTGTGTCACACCCCAAGAAGAGGAAGGAAACATAACAAGCTGTTGACACCAGGTTAACTAGCATGGCCATCCGAATGGCTCCCAGAGCTGACAGGCTGAGCTTCTTTACAAGAAGACCTCCTAGGAATATACCCAGACATGCACATGGGATAGCAGTCATCCCTAGAATAGAGGGAAGAACATGTTAGAGATAGAAATGGAGTAAGTTTAGAAGAGCCAGTACTAGGAATATAAACACTCAAACTGAAAATATATCCATATAAAAACCAATAAGCAATCAATAATCATTTCAGTGACAGATCTTGTATCATCTTAACTAAGAGCTTCATGCTTATGTGGAACTGTGAAGAAAATGGGAGATTACATGGCAAATGAATGTTGAGCAACTATATGAACTTTAAAAATAATTATTAGTGGAAGGACAAGAATATATCACAGGGTGACAAAGTATCTTACTATATAGATCATGGGATCATAGATTGAGTTGAAGGGACCTTGGAAGCCATCAAGCCTAACTCCCTTCTTTTACAGATGAGGATAAGGAAAATAAGATACAGAGATGTTAAGTGATAAAGCCAGGATTAAATATCTAGGATGTATCTCATATGGGATTTAAACTTAGAACCAATGTTCTACCCACTCTGTCATGTTGCTTCATGTATGGGGGCCGTTTGGAATTTGTTATCTCTCTTCTAATATAGCGGGAAGAATGACTTTTCAGTTTCCTGTACAGCCTAAGGTACCACCCACAAAAAGAGTGGTTTATACCATTTGACAGCCTTGCCAAGATGATAGACAATTTAACAGTTTGTAGAGTTTTTTTTAAAAAATCAGCTCTTCCTTAAGGTGAAATAAAAAAAAGTGGTTCATGTATCATAGCCACCTATTTGCTCCTGGTAAATTATTTTTTATAAGGCAGTAGCATTTGGGATGGCAGCATGGTACAAGGCAGGTTTGGGGTCAAGATTTGAATGTAAAGCCTAGTTTTGTCATTTACCACCTGGGTGACCTTGATCAAATCATATGACCCTTCTGGACTTTGATTTCCTTATCTATAAAAAAATGAAGACAGTGAACCAGATGACCTCAGTAGTCTTTTCCAACCCTAAAGTTATGATTTTACAAACATGGTTCTACTGATTTTTATTTGATTATGTTTTGTATTGCATCACCTTGTTTTTACATGAAAGTCTTCTAAAGATTATCAATGTTGCTTAGTGACAATTTTTAACCTAGGCATCCCTAGGCTCATTTTTGCATTAATTAGCTGATATATGTACTAAAGAAACATATGTGTATATATATGTGTGTATGTATGTATAATACTCCTCAATATCAAATCAAACAGAACACAAGTAGGAGTGCAGAAATCATATAATACTGGGTAATATTATGATAATTAATTTTTGGACTACTTGTGTGTGATATGACCAAGATTCGTATAGGATGGGCATCCATGGATGGGGAGTACCTATACTGTTGGGAACCCAGAATGTTAGAATCATTTTATTGACAAATATTTGATATTTGCAGACTTTCCATTATTTAGGACTATTTATATAATAATTTTCACCAGAATTTATTAATATAGATTTGGTGAGCTGACTGTGCTTGCATGAGTGAGAGATACTTTTAAGATCAGAACTGAGATATGTTTATCTTCCTTTCAATAATACCTAACACAGCAGCCAAGGCCCTCTGGGCACTTAGAAGGAGATATTATTTAGTGACTCTGCCAATACCACTCAACATCCTCTTCCCTCTGAGCTACAATAAACAATTACTCCCTCTCCTTGATGCATATTTCTCCTTAATACTTGTGGACAGTTATCATAACTTTCCTCCTAACTTTCTCCTCATTAAGTTAACCTATGCAGATTTAGTGCTTTTAATCTTCGCTCATAAATCAGTTCTGCCAGGCCCTTAATCATTTTTGTTGTTATGCTCTGAACTCTGTCCAATTTGTTGATGGCTCTGTGGTATTGCCCAGAACTGGGCACTGGTGCTTTGGGAAGATTGAATAGGTTGTCTCCCAGGTCCATGAGAACCATGAATAGAATATATTCCCTTTGTAGTTTCTTCTTATACTTATGATTCCCTTTCTTTGTACTCATAACCATTGCCAGCCTACTCTGGTCCCCTTTCTCTTGTAGGTTTTTAAAAATCTAGATGGCATAAAGCCACTAAGTTGATCAGAGTAAAAATAAATTCTAAGGATCGCTTAAAAGGCAGTTACATTCTTGGACTGCTGAAAGAATTAAGATTCTTGGAATACCTCCTATGCGTTAAAATAACTAGCTTTTATAGTGTTCTGATTGTTGAACCTATAGTAGGAAGAACGGGTATTACATAGGCTCAAGCACTTGAGATTCTTGTTTTGACCTTTTCTCCAGGATTCTATTGATTGATTTGGTAATAGAAGAGCAGGGACCTATTGTGAAGCTACATACAGCCTGAAGTGGAAGTGCCTCTTTCAAAGCAGGAAGAATTCAAAGAATGGAAGAGAAGGGATCAGGAGGTGATATACTTTTTCTTTCTCTGTGCCTCCAGGCTCAAGTCTAACAGTGTCAAGATATAGTGTTAGAAAACTCAACATTAAAGGAAGAAGCACATTCCACTTTCTCAGACAGGTAGAAAAGAGCTGTGTTTTGTGATTGCCTCTTTGAAGTGAGAGTCTCTTTAATTTGCCTTTGGTTCCCAAAGCATGAGGTTTATCAACATTCTGTACAATGCCCTTAGATTTTATTTTGGTTTACTGTGGTATAAATTGTGGAAGAAAAGAAAATGAATTGTATTGAGAGTTGTGTCAAAATACTTTCTTAAAAATAGACAGGAATATTAAATCCTGACCTTTTTCCTAAATATCTTTAGTCTTGCTCCTTACTAGTCATCAATTTTATATCACACTTTTTATCATGAACTACCCTAACCAGGTTGGTTTTCTCATTGTCCTCCATACATGTTTCTTCCTGCCTTTGAGATTTTCACATTTCTTGGTAGGTGTATCTAACTGAGTTGCCCCTACCCTTCAACTCTGCCTATCCAAATTTGTCCTTGTCTTCAAGATCTATATGAAGTCCCACTTTCTCTGAAATCTTCCATGACAGTACTAGTTCACACTGCTCTCTACTGTTCCTTAAACTCTTGTTCCCAGTATATATACCATATTTTTTATGTTCTTGATTATTCACTATCCTATAAGGCTAAGGATATGGATTGGGACTAGACATATGGTTTTGTGGATATAGGGGACTCCTAGATGACTTACGTCCCTTGACCAATATATGTAGGCACCTTGACCTATGTAAGTCCCTTGACTAATATATGTAGGCACCTTCTTGACAACTTATAGCCTTAGAGAGAAGCCTAGAACAGAGTGTCAGAGACAGAGAGCATGGGCCTCATAAAGCCACAACACTCCAGATTAATATGCAAATGGGAAATATTTGATAAAATGAATAAACATATAATAAATAAATAAATGTATATATATATATATATATATATATAAAATATTACATTTAAAAACTAAATCAATAGACAGACTAAAGGGATCATAGATCAGTGGTCTCATCAATAGTTGAATTTGCTACTATTTTCCTTGAGCATTGAGAAAGTAAGTTACTTTTCCAGGGTAAAAATGACAGTATGGATTAGAAGGAATATTTAAATTACTTTTTCCTGGTTTCAGACCAGTTTTCTGCCTGCTATCCCACAGATGAAGGAAGGTGGTACAGTGAATAGGTACTTAAGCCTGATGTCTTGAAGAGCTGAGTTCAAATGTAGCCTCAAAATCTTACTAGTTGGTTGATCCTAGGCAAATTTCTTAACTTCTGTTTGCCTCAGTTTCTTCATCTATAAAATTGTGATAAGAATGTCACCTCCCTCCTAGGTTTATGGTGAGGATCATATGAGCTAACAATTATAAAGTGCTTAATACTGTGTCCTGTCCATGGCAGATACTATATGCCTATTAGTTATTATTATTATGCTAAGCTCTAACTGTTTCAGGTACATGTCTTATCTCAAGAATAAGCTTTTGAAACTCTTTAAAGGGACAGGAATGTAAGCTCTTTGAGGACAGGGACTGTTTTCATTTTTATTCTTATATTTCCATGTCCTATAAAGTCCTTAAAGGCACTTAAAATATTTATTGAATTAAATTGCATCTTACATTATGTACAATCTCCCTTGCCTTTGATATTGAACAAAGTGCTGAAAGCACAGTAGATATTGTTTTAATCTTATTGGATAGAATTGCCAAAGAATTCTCTTCCTCATGCTTCCTAAGGCTCTTTCTGCTTGGAGGACTAAATGAGTGGTCATTTTGGCTTTAGAATGGGAGCATCAGTCACTCACCTAGCAGCTGGTTGGCTGATGAAGTTGTGAGGTTGAACTGCTGTTCCAAGTACTTTCCCAGGAATGCAGCAAAGCCAGCGACCACTGCAATCTCCATACAGGCTGCGAGGACGATGCAGGTGAACACGGGGTTAGACAATAGATGCTTTGTCACTTTAGGAATCACTGCAAGGAATATCAGAACACAGAGTAAACATCAGCCAACTAGCCCAGATCTATTTTTTTAATCATGCTTCTTATTCTTATCATGGCTTACTGTCAGTGACTAATATCTCATGTGGATCTTGGATCTGATTCACGCCAACCCTATGTGAAAAACACATAAAAAAACCAACATGCCATTTTTCCCCCTGAGCTCCCATGTGGTCAGGATGGGAGTTTATTTGTCAGTCAACTAGGAGATCAATTAAATGTTATTAAAATGGGAGAAAAATGTGTGGTTTTTTGACACACTATCCTGGGATATGTAGTTGGGTTTTTGAGGTCTTAAGACATCAAGGAATCCTTTGGGTGGAAGCAAGTGATGGGGCAACCAAAAAATTAGTAGATTCATCAAACTGCCTTTCAAAACCCAAGGGAGAAGAAACTGTATTTTTAAGTTCTCTTCCTTCCTTTTTTTCTTTGGGGGGCTTTTGTGGACAATAGGATTAAGTGACTTGCCCAAAGTCACACAACTAGTACATATCAAGTTTCTGAGGCTGAATTTGAACTCAAGTTCTCTTAACTCCAGGGCTGCTGCCTGATCCATTGCACTATCTAGCTTCCCCCAAATAATCTGATATTGGGGAAGACATCAGTGGCTAGGCTCTCCAATGAAATACTGCCAAATTATTCATAGCAGAGCACTTCTGGACCTAGAAGACAGTGATTGGTAAGAGCTACCCTGTCCAGCCGACAGAAGGGGAGTGAGAAGAAAACCTGTGACTCCTGAAATCTCTCTCTGAAGCCCTCCCCTTTCACCTGTCCCTAAGTGTATCTGAGGGTCAGGTCAAGTGGTAGGATGGAAAGAACTCTATTCTGAGTCCAAATACCCTGACATGAGTCTAGACACTTCCAAACACTAGCAATATGACTATGGGAAAATCTTTTAACCTCTCTGAGCCTCAATTTCCTTATTTGGAAAAAATGAGTTTAAAAATACATAATCTATCTAGTCTTGGTTATTGAGACTTGAAGAGCTATACTAATGCAAACTCTTGTTATTTCTTAATCACTTGCCAGCTATTTCTGGATATAAGAAAGAAAAAAAGAGAAGATTGTTGTCTTTCTGATCGCAAGGCACAATCATCTGAATACATTCACTCCATGGTTGCAAAACTGTCTTTCCAGGATGGAATTCACTTTTAGAAATATCCAAAGGTAATTTGGAGACAGAATCTGGTAAAATAAGGTAGCTAATAAAGTAGCATTACCAATTTGGCTAAGCATCAGATGTGACCATGAGGTGATAGATTGCAATAGAAAGGAAGCTCGACTGGGAGGTAGAATGCCTATTTTGTCAATACCAAGCTAAACGACCCTTGCCAGATCACCAGATCTCTCTCTTTCAGTTGTTCTGCTTGACCCTGGGGAGAAGAACTAGGAGTAATGAATGCAAGTTATAGAGAGGCATATTTTGACTTAAAATTAGGGGAAAATTTCCTAATAATAAGAATTGTCAGAGATAATGGAATGAACTGCTTTAGGAGTTGCCTTTTGCTGGAGATATTCAAGTCATGTCTGGAAGACTGATTGACTGGTATGTCACAGACAGGATTCATGTACTGGGTAAAGGCTGGACAAAATGATCTCTGAGTTTCCTTTTTACACTGGGATTTTATGATCCCTCATCTGTGAAATGAGCAGTCTGGACAAGATGAGAGGCAACATGGTCTAGGGGAAAGAGTACTGATTTGGAGTCAAATCCTGGCTTTGCTATTTAATACTTTTGTGACATTCAGCCAGTCACGTAGCCTCTGGGTCTCGGCTTTCTCATCTGTAAAATGAGGGGGGCTAGATTAAACTTTGAGATCCCTTCACCTTTAAATTTTGATCCTATATAATTTCTAAGGTGCATCATGACAGCTGACATTTAAATAGAACTTTAAGGTTTACAAAGATTCACAGATATATTGACTTGAGCCTCACAGTAATGGAGTGAAATAAGTACTCTAGGCATCATCAAACCTATTCTAGGGATTAGAAAATTGAGGCAGAGATAAATTGTCTATATTCACAGAATTAGTAAATTTCAGAGATGAATTTAAAAAACAGGTCTCACATCGGTTTTCCTTTGAGTTAGAAAATGTTCCTGAAACTGTAAATTTATTAACTCCCAGAATGAAGTTCCATATTTTTTTGATCTTCATCAGAATATGTAGACAAACAGTTGTAGAATCATGAATATGAGCTAGAAGTAATCTCAGAGGATATCTGGTCTTCTGTCATTTTTCAGATGAGGAAACTGAGGCCCAGAAGGATCAACTTGCCCAGTATCACACAGGTAGAAAATAGCCGGCCTAGAATTTAAATCAAGAACTCCTGCTTCCAAATTCAACTCTCTCTCTCTCTCTTTCCAATATATGATCTTCTAAGAGACAACACTGGATTCAAGCATAAAAAGTCCTAATGTTAAAAAAAATAATTTTAGAGTTTTCCTTGGTAAACTGTTTCTTATTATAAATATCTTTATTGTAGGTTTCATTTGTTTGTTTATTCATCCCCTGGGATTCTAAAGATCAATCTGACAGCCCAGTCACAGCTCTGAATACCAGCTGAGATGAATGACCGTTGGGGCAGGACCCTTAGCCTCTATGACCAGGCACCATGTTTCTGACAAGGAAATGACCCCAGGGAGCATATCCAGACTTCCATTTTCCTGTTTCAGTACAAATGGTCCTTTGTTCTTTCACTAAAGACAGTAGGTTTAGGGGTTGGGGGAGAGAAAGAGCAGAACTAGCTTTAAAAAAAAAGGGAAAAAAAGGTGGTTAATGCATGAAATGTTATATTTTTCTACTTCAGCAAGCATTTTAATTATGCCAGAGATAGTTCCACTTCAGCAGCAAGGATTCCTACCAAGGCAGGAGTCTGCCTGCTTTTGTCTTAATACCTGGTGACTAATTTCTCACTGAATTAGATGTGAAAATCATTAAGTTTGAGAATCATCTGATTGAAGGGTGGAGGGAAGCCTCGCTGGGCCTTGTTTGCATTAAAGATTTTTTTTCTTTTCTATTAAGCATATGACAGATTGCTCTGGTTCTTGCCTCTGTTTTCCTCCCAGACTTCTCTTTTCTTTTCCATGTTTAATTGCACTAACTTACAGCATTCTTAATAGATGATGCTTTTTAAAAAGGCTCAGCCTGGCCTCACTGGGTCCCATTTGAAAGGGGGTTGTAATTATCTTGATCCTAGGGCTATCCCAATGTTTCTAGCTCTTTCATCCAAAAGGATTTTCAAAGCTCATAAAATTCTGATTTCCTAAGGATAGAGAAGGCATAATGAGGCAACAGAATATAGAGTGGCCTAGAGAAACAGGGAATGGCAAAGCAGTCTCCTACCAGGACTCCTGACCACCTGCTGCCTTTCCCAGCCATACCTCCTGCCTACTGATTCACACTTAGAAGTTGAGGAGTGGAGGACCCTGGAGGGAGAAGAGGAAAAGGATCAATTTGAATTTAGCAGTCAGACAGCCAGGCAAGCCCAGAAAAAGGCTTTTAAAATATATTCTTAAGCAACATACAGCCACAGCACCAACTGGGCAACCTTGCTGAGACAGAAGCAGGTATAAAGTATAAAAAGGAAATAAGAAAGGTTGAGCTGGCTTTAGGGATGATTAGCAGCAACAACAACCGCTACCACCATCCACTGTCTTTACCTTAAGACATTAAAAAATAGCTTATAAAAGAAAAGCTTCTTTTGGATTTACATTCTTCACTGAAGGAGAAAATTTTGAGAGCTACCATATATATATATATATATATATATATATATATATATATATATATATATATATTTATATCTCCTAACTCAAAGACCAAACAGATATTTCATATTATGGTAGATATAGATATTCTGTCTAAGAATCTTGTACCTAAGTTGTTAAGAGATTACCAAAGTGAAAAAAATGAAGCTAGGAATATTTAGTTTATTTTAGAGCTGTTATGCTTTAATCATGTTCAAAACCCTTCCCCACTCTTGCTTTTGCATTTTATAAGAGAATTTGTTTCAGTTTTCCAAAAGGACAAAAACCACACCAAAAATGTAACAAATATGAATTATTCAGTACCATCCAACAATATATTATATGGGAAGGCATTGAAAACATTGAGACTAGGAGACTAGGAGTTCAGGAGACTGCAGTTAGTCTCCTAAGACAGGAGACAGTGTTAGCACTGAGGTTTATTTGCTGGGCTGACTTCAGGAATGTTCATTTCTCTATGGGCCTTGATTTCCTCAACTGTAAAATGAAAAGTTGTAATTAATGACTTCTGAGATCCTGTTAACTTGTAAAATTCTAAGGGGAAGGGCAAAGAGCATTTTGAGGGAACCTGTTAAAGCTATTTCCCTCAAAAAGAACATTAGAAATCATGCCTGTTTTCCAAATATTTGGGATTTAGTTTGATGATGGCGTAACTGTAAAAAGATGAAACATCTCTATTTGTCCTTCTGAAAGAAAAACATGGGACATTTTGAACCTAAGAACTATTTTGAGGCTCTAAACTTTAACAGAGAGATGGCTAGCCAGCAGTTTGGGGGAAAAAATGTAACATGAAAAATCTGCGGGCACTTCCAAATATTTCCTAAACTAGGGTTATAAACAATTTGGGATTATATTCAATGCATCTGCTCTATGCAAAGCACTATGCTGGGGACTGGGATCTTTATTATTATTATTATTATTATTATTATTATTATTATTATTATTATTATTATGTTGGGAGTGGGAGGGATTCTATATTTTTGATTTTATCAGTGTTATGTCTTGTAATGCAAAAACTCTTCCATCTTTCACAAGGCATACATTAGGGCACTGGGGATAGGAGACAAGCATGACAAATTAAGCAAACAAAATTGACATCTTCAAAAAAATTGGGTTTGAAGATTTGGAGGTAATCTGGGATTCTGACACAACCTCCAGCACAGGTCTAAAGGTTCTATTCCATGTGTGTGTGCTGATGAAAGTAGACACAAGTGGCTTTATATTTTGCTGCCTGATATAATCAGAAAAGTTGTACCTGTGTGACTATTCTAATAGAGCGTGTGAATCCAATGGCATCCTGGGATTTGTAGTTCAGAGGAAAAGGTACTCTCCTCTCAGTTCTGAGATTGATGTGACTCTAAAATACACAACTGAGTCATGTAAGTCACCAGGCTCACTTTCTCCTCCAAAGCCATCTGGGTCCAGTGGCCAGATATGAATCAGGATGACTGGAGATGACCTTGGATGTGAAGCAGTTAGGGTTAAGTGAGGTCAGATTCAAACTCCAGTCCTTCTGACCCCAAGGCCAGTACTCTTATCCATTACACCTAGGTGCCCTTCTGGACTTAATGGACTAAGCAGGAAAGAATTAGTGCCAAGAGAACAGGTAAAAGGAGAAACTGGAAGAAAAGACAAAGAAAATGAAAAGGGTCACTGATACCTGTTAGGTAGGGTTGGTTTTGACTGTCTACTAGTTGAACCCACATTTTTAGGAATGATCATGTTTGTTGTAGCTATTTTTTTTATAAATCCACTCTTTCCTCAGCTTCCCTTGTCAATGCCTGTCTAGTAACAGACACTATAACATACCCTGCTTGCTTACTTTCAATTAAATGATGATTTTGACTAGGTAGGAACACAAATTTAAATTAAGGCAGAGAATCTATTGTGATTGTACTAATAACTTATAATCTTAAATAAATGACACAAAGTAATAAAGTAAGGGCCAAAAGGGTCATTGAATTGTTCTTAAGCCAAAAACTGTGCTAAATATACAGCATGTGGCTGACTAAATTACTGGAGAGAAAGCATGTAGGGAATATATGTGATGCCTGGTGAAAAAAAAATCACACATTTCTCAACCCCCAGGAAATAGGAAAGGCCTCCAAAAGATGCAATTTTCTTCTATCCCAGCAAGGAGGAGGAAAAAGAAAAGGATGAGTACCTACTAGCCAATTCTATGTCCCACAAGGCACTCCCCCACCCTGAGGTGATATATTATGTTAAAGACAGGAACTGGTCATTTAATTTCATGGAGTTAGGGAACTACAATATTCTGCTACCAATTCAGATTGGCATCTTCACTAAAATATATTGCTCAAAGCATATGGAGGTTAAATAATTTTTCCAAGCGAGTTATTCACATAACTGTTTACACGACCAGTATGTACCAGAGGTAAAACTTGAACTGAGATTTTCCAGGCTCCAAGGTTGAGTCTCTATCCACTGTGCCAAGTTGTAAGAGTAAAATATGCTTGAGTTTGTTTCTTAGGAGTTTTTCTGTCTATTGTTTGGTCATTTCAGTCACGTTTAAATCTTTGTGACTCCATTTGGAGTTTTCTTGGCAAAGATACTAGAGTGGTTTGCCATTTCCTTCTCCAGATAATTTTACAGATGAGAAAACTGAGGCAAATAGAGTTGTGACTTGCCCAGTGTCAGATTAAGTATTTGAGGCCAAATATGAATTTATGAAGATTAGTCTTTTTGATTTAAAGTCCAGTGCTCTAGCCACTTCTCCACCTAGCTGAATGTTTAGGGCTTGTTAATTAGAAGGTTTATGTCTCTGATACCTAGTTGAATCTATATTGGGAGTATGGCCTGCTAAATTCTTGCCAGTGCCATTAAATTTATGAACTAGGGTAGTGAACTATATGTTGGGATAGGGTACTTTGATTTTTTTTTGTTTTTTTGGGGGGGGTGTTGAAAGGCAAATGGGGTTAAGTGGCTTGCCCAGCTAGGTAATTATTAAGTGTCTGAGACTGGATTTGAACCCAGGTACTCCTGACTCCAGGGCCGGTGCTTTATCCACTGTGCCACCTAGCTGCCCCGGGATAGGGTACTTTGTTAGGAGAACAAGAAATACTATTCCAAGGATTACTTAAAAAGGACTAAGTCTGGGCAATGGGACAAATGACATCTTACCTGAATCGAGTCAGGGACAATTTGCCTTCCACTTCAGGTCCCCAAGTCTCCTACACAAGAGAAGCAACTCTGGCTCTGGGATTAGAGACCAAATCCCAGCTGTTTGGGTAATGTAATAGGTAAGCCTCAAGAATGGGGCCTTCTATTTCTGGCAGTTTAGAATAAAGTCAAAGAAGAGAAGAGTTCAGTGATAGAACAGAAAGACTGATGATCACTGGTGGGTTAGGAGGTGAGATTCTAGATTGTCACCTACTCTATGATCTCTCTTGATCTCTAGAAAGGACATAATCTGAATATTTCTGGAGGGGCCCTGGGACAAGTAAACAGAGTATACTAGTGATGCAGTACAGCAAGAGGGCAGTATATCAGGTGATAGTGATGAGCAATCATATAGGAATGAAATACAAATGCTGGCAAGTATTATAACAAATTTTGTTGCTTTTGTAAAATGTCTGACTCTTCCTGACCAGGGTTTTCTCGACAGAAATACTGGAATGGTTTGCTATTTCCTTCTCCACATCATCTTATAGATGAGGAAACTGAGGCAAATGAGTTAAGTGACTTGCACAGGATCACATAACTAATCACCCTGAGTCTGGATTTGAACTCAGGTCTTTCTGACTACAGAACTAGAACTCTAAGCAATAAAACCCAATACCAAAAGTGCCTTTATTCACAAAATGTAATTTTAGGAATGCCCCCCCCTCCACATTATGGGATTAGATTACTTTGATCTACTTTTCATAAAAAAATGGTTGTCTTTGTTTTCTTTTATTTAAAAGAAAATGGTGGGGTTTTTTGAGGGAGGAGTTAGCCCATTAAACTGTCTAACTGGCAAACTGCTATGAGTTTTTGGGTTTAGGCAAGATCCAATAGAGAAAGACAATCCTGAAAGGTAACTTGTGATCTCTGGGCCACATGGGTCTCTGCGACAACCATCACATCAGAGTATGGAAAAGAGAGAGACAAAGAACAATTATCTTAAAATGGACAAGAGCTAGAATGAGTAAATAACTGGGAATTTATCATTAAAATGAAAGAAAGAGGGGTGGCTAGGTGGTGCAGTGGATAGAGCACTGGCCTTGGAGTCAGGAGTACCTGGGTTCAAATCCAACCTCAGACATTTAATAATTACCTAGCCATGTGGCCTTGGGCAAGCCACTTAACCCCATTGCCTTGAAAAATCTAAAAACAAAATAAAATAAAATGAAAGAGAGAAGGGCAGTAGATAGAGGACCTTTGAATAAGGATGAACTGTGTTCCCATTCTGCTTCTTACACTGAGGGGTCTCCATGATCCTGGGCAAGTCATTTAACTTCTCAGGTACCTACAGGCAACCCTAAATTGAATTGGTGACCTGCATCTGTAGAAGGAAATTTTCTAATCAGTTGCTGTTATGGATGAAATCACCAGTCTGGACCAAAAAGAAAAAAATCATTCACGTTTGAATTGGAGTGAAAAGAGTCTGTGACCTGGTTGATAATCCTAGCTAAACTATTGATAACTTACCTGTGTGATCTCAGGCAAGTAACTTGACTCCTCTAGATTTCACTTATCAGAAGGCTAGGTGGCACAATGGATAGAGTGCTGGATCTGAATTCAGGAAAACCTGAATTAGCTCTTTTAGTGCAGGAGCATGTTATGTTGGAAAATACATATTTTCTGCAGGTTTTGATTGTTAATTAGTTGTTTTATGTTCATTTATGGGATAGTTAGAAGAAATTAGCACAATTGCACCTATAATTGATCCCTTATGAAATTTGTATTTTGCCCCAAATTCGGCACAAAATATTCAGCAAAGGGACAAAAGGAAGGAAAAAAAATTTCAGCACCAAAAGAATTAGAATTTAACCTCTTAGATTTTTAATAGCAGCAGAACACTGAGCAAGTCACTTGTCTCAATTTTCTCCTCTACAAATGTGAATAGTTACATTTATTTCCCAGAGTTGTGATCAAATGAAATAATATTTGTAAAGAGCTAATTTTAGTGTCTGGTATATGGTAGACATTTAATAAATGTCTTCTTTCCTGACATAGATAAGAGTTTCCCAGTAGGAGAAGGCATGGATGGGTATAATATATACCAGGAAGGGAACAATCCTGTTGAAGAGATAGTCCATTCAAGGAAGCAGAGATTAATGAGAATTCACCTTAGTTATTCCTTTTATCTTGTATCTTCAAATCAAAATGAAAGAATTAAAAAAATATAAGAACAAAGAAGAAACCAAATTTTGCTCCTTGAAAACAGGGAGTATTCTTCCCCTTCTGTCTTTGTATCTTAACATCAAGCAGTGTCCCCAGTACAAAGCTATTGTTTAGAAATGCTTGTTGATTGATTGAATAAAACACATCATATCACAAAAAGAAGAAAAAATGATGATTAAAGAGAACTGAAAAAATTAGATAAATGAAGTTGAGTCACATAACCTAAATGTCTTTAGGGGCCATGAAGTCAGCCTGAAAGGATACTCAGGCTTAAATTGGATTTGTGAGAAAAGAAGATAGTCTGTGATTAAGCTGCTCATATTTTGCAGAACCACAGAAATAGAAATGATGTAACTGATGCAGTCCAAGCAAATGTTAGCATATGTTAATACAAGTATATGCTAATGGAACTAAGAAGCCCAGGAGCTATATTTCTTCTCCCATTTCTATCACTGATTGCTGAGCTCCTTAAACCTAATTGTTCATGATTATCCAGGATGTTGGATTTAGAGCAAGGAAGAGTCTGGATTTGAATCCTGTATTGGACATTTACTAGCTTAACTTTTCTTAAGTAAGGTTAAGTCAATTAACCTTTCTCAGCCTCAGGGGTTACATCTGTAAAACAGGGATAATATACAGCACTTATTGTACAGAATTGCAAGAATCAACTGAGAAAATGAGTGCAGAGCACTTTGGAGCCCTTAAAGAGTATTGGATCTGTGACTTTGGGGGTGGGGTGAGGTGAGGTATATAGAACCTCTAGATGAGGAAACTCTACAATTGCACCTTATTCTCTCTGCATCTGATAGTCTTTGGGAGCTGTCAAAAGCACTGAGAGTTAAAGGTATTTGCCCAGTGTCATATAAAGAATATATGTCAGATGTGGAATTTGAATCGAAGTCTTCTGGGCTATGGAGTTTTTTGTTTTTGTTTTTGTATTTGAACTTATAATGATTGATCCCATGACTAGAAATCAGAATACCTGGACTCGTCCTAGCTTGACTCATACTTAACCTCTCCAAGTCTTGATTTCTTTATTATAAAATGTAATTAATAATCATTTCCATGCCTTGCTTATTGGTGCCCCACATATGAGATCACATATAGACAGTGCTTTGTATCTTTGTAGTATTACATAAATATTAGTTATTGTTTTGGTTGGGGTTTTTTTGCTTAAACAGTAACTGCCATGATGGCAAAGGCCACAGCTTTACTTATCTGTAGTATTTGAAATCATGCTTCATTGTTTCATTTAATAAGTGGTTTTTTAATGTATAAGGGAAGGTATTAATGATATCCAGACCAAACCAGCATTGAGTGACTAATATGCAGACTATTTTGTTGACAGTGGATGAAGCCGGTCAGAATCTCTTGATTGGTTCTTAGAAGACCTGGTTGACACCATACTTTATTTTAGAATGGTCTCCAGAGAAACCATTTGGAAAGGATAATACTTGTTGTGTGTGGTCTAAAAGGTTAAATATTTAAATTTTTTAAAAGGAAATTACTTGCTACAGATGACTATAGCATTTTGACTGAAATCTGAAATCAAATGGTCAGTTTGATGCAGTTGTTAAGACAACACATAGCTGATCAATTAAATTGATTCTTTTTTTTGTATCCATCTTTTTTCCTGTTGAGGTCATAAAATAAAAAAAAAACACAACAAATTGAAGCATTACAGCACCATATCAATCTGCTTTTAAAAATTCAGAATTCATTGAAGACACATTTAGCTCATTGAAAGCTACCTTAGAAATTGGTGAAAACCCATATGTTTCCCTGGGATTGGAGTGTGAAGTCATAAATACAAGATCATCACAGGATTAGAGAGAGATGAAGAAATGGGGCCCAGACGAAGGAAACACTTACTTAGATTTCAATACTGTCTCTTTGTTTGGAGGAAGCAAATAGAAAATGATTAAGAACAATAAAAGAGGCCTTTTGTAAGCAAATAGCTACTTTTATAACTTTATTCCAGTGCCTAAGCACCCTTTTGGAGAGAATAGCTGTCCTAGCTTAGCTGATACTTTGCTGTTCTCAGATAACATTTTTGAAAACTCTAACAATGCAAAAATTCATTTTTGGAAGATGTGTTGTGGGGTCAAAGAGGAATCTTTTTAGATGGTATAGGGGAAACCATATTTGATGCAAAGCTCCTATCTTCAAAACAGAGATTTCATTTTTTTAATGAGAGCCAATATGTAATGCAATACAATCTAAATGTCGATGACAACTTAATTATTTTCCACAATTGTTATTTTATTTTATTTTTACATGTTATGAAAGTTTTTCAACATTCATCCACATGCATATGCATATTTATAAATTACATAATTTCCTTCGACCCTCCCTTCCCACCCTCCTCCTTTCAAAAGAGAACAGTCTGGTGAACATGGTACAATATACATTTGTGTTTAACCTGTTTACAGATTAGTCATTTTCTGGGTAAGGAATTAAGGTGAAGGAAAAAGAAAGAAAATCATGGGATAGGAAAGAAAAATATAAGAGAATTTTTTAAAAAATGAATTTAGTATTAATTTAGGTTCTGTAGTTTTTCTTTGTTTCATTTTGTTTTGTTTTTCTTCCTTTGAATGTACATAGCATTGTCCATAACAGGTTTCCAGGGTTGTCCTAAGTCATTGAGAGGAACTGCATCCATCAAGGTTGTTCAAATCACAATGTTGTGAATATGTGCAATGTTTTCTTGGATCTGTTCCCTTCACTCAGCATCAGTTCCTACAATTTGTTCCATGGCTCTCTAGAGGATGACAATCTAATTAAATAGTTGATCAATCCTATTCCCTAAGAGGCAATGTGCTAAAATCATCCCCTTGGAAATTATAGCTCTTTAATCCAAAAAGCACAAAGAAGTCAAAACTCTTGGGTGCTGGGTTCAGAGATATAAGTAGAGTTTCAGATGTCCAGAGCAAATTCAGTTGTGTATGGGAAAGCAGTTTATCTAAATAAAGTATATTAAATCTTTCATACCATCTGTCTCCAGTCCCCATTTCCCCAAATTCTCAATCCCCTAAGAAAATGTATAAAAAGGGACAGATGAGAAGATGCATGTGGGTCAAGGTGGGTCTTTTTGGACAAGCTCCAAGAGCATGTACCAATGACAGATGCTTTGGGATTGGTGGTGGGACAACACGGATAAGGACGGTGATGTTGCATAGTGAGACACCAGCCAGTCAGAGCATTTCCGAGGGGAGGAATTTTGGTTATCCCTAAATTTCAGACACCCGAATCTTGATTTGATGGTTATAGAACAGTTGGCTTCCTTACCTCGGCATTTAAAATTGTGGGGAAAATTTAACGGGGAAATCACACAAATTTCATTTCAGAAGACAAATCAAATGATGAAAAACAATCTGCCATTTAGCCTGCAGAACAAGGACACTGATCACCACTCTCCTCACAATAACATGGCTAAAAGGCAATAGCCTCCTAATTAAGAAAAATGTAGCTGAAACCTATTGCTAACTGGCTGAGTATAGGGTGAGGGCGCTGATGGAGGCACATGAGACAAAGACATGAATTAACTTTTGTGGGCAGGCGAGATCCCAGATACAACTGAGAAATAAGCAGAAAGGTTATGAAGACAAGATACTTCCCAAAGGAAAGCACACCTGTGATGGATGACATGAAAAATGAATCATTCTCTGTGACAGCAGGGGAAGCCCCCAACTTCTGCCCCTATGCCAGGGTGAGGAAGGCTTTTCAGATCCACAAATCTGGAGGAATTTGCAAAAAGGAAAAATGGGGTGTTGCTTCCTACAGTCTAGGGGGCTTGCACAGATAGTTGGGTTGCTTGGAAATTGGCAATAGAAATGGATTTTTTTTTCACTCATTTCAGTCTTTCATGAATGACTAAAAATTCCTGTACAGGAAAATAAATTGGGATAGGGAGACATGAGGTACTTTGGTGCATGGATAAGAATAAATGGATTTAAAATCATCAATAATGTAGGCATTTCAAGTCAGGATTCATAAAAACTTGTTATAGTAAAGCTGAAAACTAAAACATAACAAAAACCCCTTCCTATGCTGAAGGTTGTTCTGCAGTCCAGATATTCTGGTCTAATTACTGCTTCTCTGTCTCCTTTATGCTTTTGCCTTGTCTGTCCTCTTGCCTGTTCCTCCTTGCCTCTGCTTCTTAGCTTCCCTAGCTTCCTGTGCCTTTCAGTTCAAATTCTACCTTCTTCAACCAACATCACCTGAATAATTTGGATAAAGACAGAGCTATTGGTCAGGACTCATTATTTAGGCACTCTCTATGGTTGTCAGGGAAGCAAAACAGAAAGATAGAATGGAAATAGCATTGAAATTGGAGTCCACTGGATTCAAATACCAGCTCCACCACTTATTCCTCGTGTGACTATGGACAAATTATTTGGCACCTTTGGCTGTAAATTTCTCCTTCTGTAAAATGAATAAATTGGACTTACTTTAACATACCTTCCAGCTCTAATATTCAAATAATCCATGATTCTCTGAGTTCTATGATCTAAAGAACTAGGGTGCATGAAGCCAAGTGGTGATAATAATAATAATAATAATAATAATAATAATAATAATAATAAATATTACTGCTACTAATAATAACTGACTTTAAATAGTACTAAACACTACAATTATTATCTTGTTTGATCCTCACGAAAACCTTGGGAGGTGATTCTTCTTCTTCTTAATATATATAGATAAGGAAGCTGAGGCACATAGAAATTTTTTTTATCTGTCTTGCCCAGGGGTCACATAGCTATCAAATGTCTAGGGTCAAATTTGAATTCAGATCTTCCTGACTCTAGGCCCAGTGCTCAATCCACTGCATGAGCTTTCTTTACTTCCTTATTTAGCCTTGTTCTATTAAGTAATCATATTTTACAAACTTCATCCAGGTTTACTTGTGTCTACTGCTCATCACAAATGTGTGAATGTGTCTAAATCTAGCTTATTCTATCTTCATTCCTGGAAAAACTACGTACATACATATTCTATATAGGGTTGGCCCAAAGAATCTTTGTCAAATTATTCTTCACAAGCAGAAATTTCTTATTTAGGTAATAAGATATGCAGGTAAGAAGTGATACGGAGAAATTTACTTTTTGATTTGTTTTTCAGTTCCAAAGTAAATAACAGAGATATAAGGAAAGTAGCATATCCCACTCAACCAACTTCTTATTTAATTTCTTGTAGCTGGTTGTTGCTACATGCCGTTTTCTACTTTTCTAAGTTCTTTCACATCCCTAGGTCTCCTATGATCTTTATAATCATTCTGGAAAGTAGTTAGGCCAGGAATCTGTTCCTAGTTTTATTGATGAGGGAAGTGATGGGTTGCAGAAAGTAAGCAATCTGACTGTGACCCCACACCTTGTAAGTGGAAACATAGGACTAGAATCTCCATTCTTTGAAAGTCCAATGCTGTTTTGTAGTTCATTAGGAAAAAAAACTGCTTGCCTTTTAGTTGGAAAACTAGAATCCTAGCTCTGCCTCTCTCCACCTAGGTAAACTTGAAAAAAATCACTTTACCTGTATTGATCTCAGTTTTTCCTTGTCTGCAGGGTGAGATAGTTGGATAAAAGGTTTTTAAATGACATTCCAAGTCTAAATCTAGGGTGTTACTCTTGTCACTGCATTTGATAGTTTTACTCACCAGAACTGGAATTCCCAAGGCAACTGCTATAGATGTGTAATTTTTGAAATGGCATAATCAAGATAGATGCAAGTGAAAAAAAAAAACATGTGAATTTCTTGTTTTATTTCTTGGAATACAGATCAAGATTGATATTACAATCCGTAAAAGAGTGCCACATCCCAAATTTTGCAGAAATTACTCAATTCCCCTGGTGAGAAACATTGGAATGATTATTCCATAATGGGAAAGATCCAAAGGAGTATGTGGTCCCATGACAATGATCCTCTTTTGAATGCTGTGCATTCTTAATTAAACAGATATCTATAAGCTGAGAAGAGTCCACATGCCAGGAAAGGGGGGAAGTGTTGTTCTAATGTGATGGGCAGCAACAATGACTAAATTTGATCCAATACAAAACATGAGTTTAAGAAACAAGTGAAGACGATCAGCTAGGTGGCACATTGGATAGAGTGCTGGACTGGGAGACAGACTGACTCCTTCCTGAGTTCAAATCTGGCCTCAGATACTTACTAGCTGTATAAACTTGAGCAAGTCACTTGATCCTATTTGCCTTAGTTTCTTTTTATCAGTAAGATGAGCTGAAGAAGGAAATGACAAACCACTCCAGTATCTTTGCCAAGAAAACTGAAATAGCATCTTGAAGAATCATATATGGCCGAAAGAACAACAAAAAAAGGCAAACAAAAGAGTCAAATATGTCAATGATCTGAGTAAGAGCAAAACAAACCCAACACCATAGTAAAATCTCTTTTTATCCTCAAGTGCTCAAAACCCCAGATTCTCTCCTGCCTAGCCATATTGGCTCATTTGCTGTTCATCAGATATAATTACTTCATTTCCTATTTCTTGGTCTTTATGTTGGCTGTCCGCCCACCCCCATGCCTGAAATGTTTTCTTTCCTTACCTCCATCTATCTCATAGTTTCCCTGGTTTCCTTCAAATTTCAGCTCAAATTCCACCTTCTACAGGAGCCCTCTCTGTCTTTCCTCCTCTCTCACTGCTAGGGCTTTCCCTCTTACATTGTCTTACACTTATATTGGATATGTATATACCAGCTTTTGCATGTAGTCTTCTTCATTAGAAAGTGTCTCTGAAGATGGAGACCATGTTTTTGTCTTTCTCTATGACCCTGGGGCTTAGTATAATATCTGGAACATGGTAAATACTTGTTGACTAACTTTTTCAAACCCTTCCTTTCATTTTTACTGGCTGATAAATGCACTGAACATAATATGGTAAACATGGAAATAGTTTTGCATGACTTTTCATTTATAGTGGGTATTATATAGTTTGCATTCTCAATAGATGAGGAGAGGGAGATAATTTGAAACACAAAATTAAAAAAAGGATTAACAAAGGAAAAAAGTGACCTTTGATCTCCAAAGTTGATCAGACATTAAATAGTTTGTCATAATGCTTAAAAATTTGCACTACACTGTGGCTGACCCAAATGCTTAAAAAATGTGGGTATTTGAATGACCTTTTTTTGCCAAATTAGATGGAAATTGAAACCAATAAGCACCTTAGAAAGGCATGTAATAAAATCTCTGAGAGGTACTTAGGATAAGAAGTAGTTCAATATTATAAAGGACTAAGGACAGTTCTATGGACAGTTGTCTTTCTGAGATGCTGCCTTGGGATACTGTACAGTATACATACCCATAACTAGTCTATATTCTTTTCTTCATCCTTAAGCCAATACCTTTTACACTTCAAGAAGCTGACATAAGCTTCTACTTCACAGAGAAGATTTTGAGAAAGGAATTCTTTTAACTCCACTCCTCAAAACATTACAATCTGTTGCCTTACTTACTTAAGGCTTACTTAACCTTGAAGTCCTTCATCTTCAAGTCAGTTACCCCACTGTCAATTCTCACTCTTTACCATCTTTTTAATCTGACCTCTCTTCTGTCATTTCTCAATGATTGCTTGAATTTGGGCCCTTATTACCACTTCAGTGGAAAAATAGAATCATGAGGGTAAATGAGAGGAGCTGAAAGGAACTTGAGAGGCCATCTAATCCAACTTCCTCATTTTACAAAAGAGCAAACTGAGGTTGATGGATACACACACACACACACACATTAAAGGTAAGATTTGAACCTAGGACCTGTGATTCCAGGGCCAGTGACACTTTTCATTATACAGCTCTTCCTTCCATAAATTCCTTATATAACCTATGTTATCCCCTGCCTCATCTACTCTATGCTGCATACAATTATGAGAATAATCTTCTTTACATGTAGTTCTGGTCATGCCACTCCCTTGCTTAAATTTCATCAGTGTTACTCCTTTGTCTTTAGAGTAAAGTTGAAATTTCTCTGCATGAAATTCATGTATTCTATGAGTTAGCCAAAATGAAGTTTTCTGAACCTGGTATATGTACTATATTGGTTTTCATGCTTCTGATTCTTTGCTCATAGTTTTCTTTCTTTCTTTTGCTTTTCATGGTAATGGGATTAAGTGATTTGCCCAAATTTAGAGAGTTACATAATTATTACATGCCTGAGGCTGGATTTGATTTCAGGTCCTCCTGACTCCAGGGCTGATGCTGTATCCACTGTGCCACCTAGCTGCCCCTGCTCATACTTTTCTGAAGCCTAGAATATCTTTCCTCCCTTCTTCACTAAGCCTTGAAAGTTCAGCTTTAGGGCTACTTTTTCCAGGGATTCTTTTCTAATCCCAAATATTGTTTCCCTTAGATTTTGGAAGGCACTTTTTTGATAATTTGGATATACTTATCATGTAATAATGTGAATTGCAGTTATGTTTGTTAGTGTCTTATTCCCCTACTAGAATGTGAACTCTTTGAAGACAGGTAGAGCCTTTTCTCAGTTTTGTATCTTTTCCATAACCTGTAAGAGTATTGTATAAATAGTAAATATTAGAAATGTTTGCTGTTATATAGGCATGAATTCCATCCACCTCTCCATAAGCTTGTTTCAGTAACTTTCTAATACTATCTTCTCATTTCTCTTATCTCCACCTCATCTGAACCATCCTTTATAAACTACCTGTATAATTTTTCTTATGAAGAGATTTAGTCATGGGTATCATTACTTTGTTTGGCTCTCTCTTGCTTACCAACTAACATTAAAGCTTTTGTTTTTGACCCTCTAGGCTCTCCATAATTTTTTCAGTGTTCTCATAATATTATTTTTTCTAGAGTGACTTCATATTATTATCCCCCCCCAAAAAGACTACTGTTTAACCAGCATGAGTTTTTCTGTCCTTATGAACATGCTTCTGTTCTGACACTGCCTTTGCTCACATTCTTTTCTATTACAGGAATGTCCTCTCTTCTTTTTTACCTGTTGAATTTCTGTCATACTAAGAGCTGAATTCTCTCTACCCCTAGTCAAGAATGATATTTCCATGCTCCAGACTTCATCTAGTACCTTATGCTTCTCTAATGCATTATCAAACCAGTTTTATTGTAATTATTTGTGTCTTTGTCATAATCTCATATTATGCTGTAAACTCCATTTGACCTTTGTACTTAAATGTAACTCTCTCAGTGCCTAATAAAATACTAGGAACACAATAAAAATTTAATAAATGCTGATTGAATTGACTTGATGATTTTGGAGTAGTCATTCATTTATTTAGCAAAGATTTATCGAGTGCCTGTTCTTTATGAGATGCTGAGTTAGGAGCTGCTCTTTCCTTTTAGAGAGATAAGGGGATGGGTTAGGTGATTCTATAACATTTTTCATTTTCTTCTATAAAAAGAAGCATGTCAACAAACACAAAACTTGTACAAATTAGAAGTTATGAAATATAACTTAGAGAAGCTGGAGCAGAAAATCATAACATCTCATAGGAAAGAAAAGATAGGTAGGTATGGCACAGGAGTCAGAATGCAATCAACCACTAATCTAAAAGCCCTCCTTCCCCAAACTTGTACAATGGAATCTGGTATTCAATCTGATGCACAGTTGGATTCCTTTGACTTGTTCTAATGATTTGTTTAGTGTGCCTGATGCAAATTATTGGAACTTTATTATTTTTTAAAAATGAAAATAAGAAGGAAATTTGATTGTGAGGTCAATTGATTCAGCTTCCTATTTCCAAGTAGATCTGAAATTGGTTTTGGACAGATAATGAGTCTGTTATCTTCTTGAAGATCTGGGGGCTAAGGACTAGGTTAGGAATACTATCACCTCCTTCAGTAACCCTAATCACTGGGTAATTTTGATGGTTCAAATATTTCTTTGCATGCCCAACTAAATTCCTTCCTATTTTAGTTTAAATATTTATCTTCTTGTTCAGTTCTCTACACACATATGAAGAATAGCAACAGCACATAATAGTAGCAACCAGTCACAATCATATGTTTTAAAATTGATAAAGTACTTTCTTCATAAAAACCCTGTGCAAGTTGTCATAATAAAGTATGTGTGTGTGTGTGTGTGTGTGTGTGTGTGTGTGTGTGTGTGTGTATGTGTGTGTGTGTTTGGGGGAGGGTTGATCAATATTTTCCCTAACCCACTTAAGAATCAAGTAACAGGGTCCTTACATGCTGATAAAATCATGAAATATAAGGGATATATAGAGACAATCAAGTGGTAATGTCTTAGACAAAGTATGAAGAAGTATTTCTGTTCTGCTGACCTTTTATGAAATGTGAAGAAATTCTTCAATCAACCTTGATGACAATGAGCCACAGATCAACAATGCCCCTAATGGTCTTTAAACAGCAACATATGATTTCTGTGATCTGTTAAGGACTGTGCAACCTTTTTAAAATAATGTTTAAATGCAGAAAATAAAATTATAGAATAACAGAAGAAATCAATTATACTGAAATGGCTATCATCTAATTAATATAAAGTTATCAAAACATTTTAAAAGTTCACAGATCCCAGATTAAAATCCCCTGTTTTAAGGAATCGAACTAGAAGATGGCTCTGAGGAGTATGAGATCTAGTCATGTTGTATTCAGGGATGATATTTTGGAGTTTAACCAGTCACCCAATAGGACACAATATGTCCAGCAGAGACAATATGTCCATCAATAGAGAGCTTGTCCTGGTGGTCAGGGGTTGGGCTGTGGAAAAGAGCATGTCCATAAGAACTGATTGATTGACCTGCTTAGGGATATGCAACACCAAGGGGGACCCACTAGTAGAACACCATGAAAAGCCAAAGTATAACTGAGCCCTGTAGAAGCTCAGCATACTCTCTATATGTGTCCTCTTCCCACTGATGCTGTGCACATTTGTGGTAGAAAAACTGCAGGATTTGTTACTATTGTTCAGATCCTTGCTATTTCAATAAACATATTTGTTTTGGGCTAATTCCATTATTGCTATTGTTGTTTTTAATCTTATAATTATTATTAGTATTAGTATTTGTAGTCATAGTAGTAGTAGTAGTAGTAGTAGTAGTAGTAGTAGTAAATTAAAACTTTAAAAGCGTGAATTTATAGCATACCTTGAACCTGAATGGACTTCCCTTGAGAGAGTCGACCTATTACTTTGAGCTGGGGAGTCAGAACTGGAGTAGGCAAGAGGGGAATGTCACATTATCAACATATTACAGATGAGGAAAGTAACATTAGAGATGTGCCTTGTCCAAAGTTCTGCACTTATTAGAGCTAGGATTTGAACTGAGGACTCTTGACTACAAATCCAAGATTCTTCCTACTCCCTCTATAAATACTGATTAATATAACCACTTAATTCCTTTAAATAGTGGTGAACAGTATGCTGTACACTTCCAAATTTTCCAATATTTGCTGCGATTAATGCATTGTCCAACTTATTTCCAGTATAGTAAAAGAATAAAGTTAAGATTTTAGGCTTTTAAAAGATCCTCAGTTCTTTTAGCTATTTCCTTGCCCCTTTTAACATCTACATTTCTTTTCTTTCTGGGTTTCTCTGTATTCTTTTTTTTTAATTGCAAGGCAATGGGGTTGAGTGACTTGCACAAGATCACACAGGTAATTAAGGGTCTGAGGTCACATTTGAACTCAGGTCCTCTTGACTTCAAGGCTGGTGCTCTATCCCCTATGCCACCTAGCTGCCCCTCTATGTATTTTTTAGAAAGTAACTTGATTCAAACTAAATCCAATACACAATTAAAATTATTAATTGTTAAAAAGCAATATCAGAACCTAGGTGAAATAATAAAGTTAGCTAAGACAAAGTTCTTGTCCTTATGGAGCTTATGTTTATTCATTATAACAACATAATTTTAGAGCTGGCAGACTAAGACATAATATAGTTCAATTTTGTCATTCTTTAAATATGAGAATTGATGCCCAGGGAGATAAAGTGAATCAGTGACAAAGTCAGGACCAGAACTCACAACTCTTGACTCTTAGATTCATGCCATCACACATAACATGTCATATTTTGGAATTCATTTTAATATCATGATTTATCATTTGCTAGGAGGAGCATTTCAGAAGTAGAAGGAACCAATTTTAGTGACATTTCAATATATTGTGAAACATATCCTACTTTTTTGTACTGACTGTGATTTCAGCAGTGTATTTATATATAGATCAACTATAATTGATAATTTCAATAACCTGGGGCATTAAGAGGTCAAGTGACTTGCCTAGAGTCCAACAGCCTGTGGCAGAGGGGAAAGGACATGAAGCCCAAGTCCGACTTCAGAGTAGGACCCTATCCTCTATTGCCTCCCTTTATTCTAATTACTATTACCAAATAAGAAGAAAATAACTGCAGCTCATCAATTTTTATTAGATGTATATATAGATATATAACATTTATTTATAAATAATATTGACAATAAACTGATTTATGGTCATATCAATTTAATATTCCTTGTCATATCATAAATCATATGATAAAATTCTATTTTATAAAATATATAAAGAAGAAAAAGAAAATATGGTATAGTGGGAGAGGAAAAGTTGAGTCTGGATTCAATCCCCTACTCTGATGTTTATGACTTGTGCAACTTTGGACATGTCACTCAGTTATCTGCCCCAGTACCCCATCTCTAAAATAAGGTAGTTGAAGAATATGGTCTCTGAGCTCCAGATATATAAATGAATAAATTATTTACATATATATATATATATATATCTGATTATCTACTCACTTCTTAGTCCCTTCATCATGATGTTCATGACACTGAGCTATGCCATAAACCCTTTCATGAACCTAGCTGTATGCTTGACATATGAATCTCTAATCTCCTTTCCCTATTCTCCTCTACCTACCACCCACTGGCACCCGAGGCAGCTGTCTTTTCAGATACAAGACAGTGACAGGAGGCAATCTATTCTATCATCTGCAGGAATGATTTAGCAGTAAGAGGACTCAGCTTTTGATTGTGCAGTTCTTCCTTTCTTGATCAAAGGGAAGACTTTCCCTACAGATTTTAAACTCCTGTTTCAGTCATTCTTATTCAGACATGAAAATTCTCCAGAGGGTCATCAGATGTCCTGGGTTCCAGGTATTTGCCTCTTCCTTTCCCTTTTAGACCCTGGCAGGGATACAAAAAGCTTTCCCAAACCTTTGAGTACCCATCTTTGCATGGCAGTCACATTGCTTTTGTGTGTGTTTATAGATTTGGAGACAGAAGTGAGAGTATTATTTCACTTCTACTTCAAACAGGTTTTTGTAAAAGCCACAGATACTTCAGAGAGCCAAATGCAGAGAGACACTGGTGAGAAGCCAACATGTAGAGAAAATTTCTCCCACGGATGTAGAACTGATTCCTTATCTTGATTCTGTAAATTACACTGAATGACTTGAATAATCCAATTCTAGTTTCAATACAAGCTTCATATAAGTTTGAACCTGCTTTTCCTTGCCTTTCTATTATCTCTCCTTACTTCTTCAATACAGAAAAATTAAAAGAAAATATATCCCCTGTGAGGGACTCTCAAGAGCATATGCTATGCCCTCAAGTACTTGGCAATTCTCTTCTGTACTGTCCAATAAACATTTGTCATTAGATTAGTTACTTCTTGATATTTACAAACCCAAAAACCAAAACCAAAATTACCTCATGTTCCAAAACAAATTTCAAAGTCCCCCCCTTCCTTTCCATGAACTGTTATGTGTTCAGCAAAAGCAAGCTAGTTGTATTTACCTAGTCAAAATTTAGTTTAAAGAGTGACTGTTACCACATGCCCCCTAAGAAATTTTATCATAAATTTCAAAGATAAAATATATACTACTTTCCTCCTAATGCAAATAGAGGAACATAGGATTATATATTTAGAAAGAGCTTTATAGGTATTATAATCCAACATCTTCATTACACAAATGAGAAAACTGAGGCCAGCAGAGATTATGACATGTCCAACATCACAGAGGTAGCAAGAATAAGAACTAGGGTATGATCCAGTTCCCTTGAGTGCAAGTGCATCCTTCTTTCCATTGCATTTATTGAATAGATAGGAATTGTTCACTCTGAAAATAATTTATTTTATTTTTAAAGGCTTTGTTAGTTTTCTTTCAAATAGCCACGTCCTCTTCTCCATTTAAAATATGATTTGTTTTATAAAAATCAGACTTGCATAAAACTTTTCAGAAGCTTGGGTTTCTCTATGGCAAGAACTGTTTATATACTGAAATGATTATCTCTCATATTAATAAACAATTATTGAATTAGAATTAAGGTTCCCCCTTTCTACTTCCTTATTCAGAAATTAGTCCCTGCTTTTTAGGCAGCCTTTGAAGTGCTTATAATGAAAGGAAAAACTCAGATCTGTTCAAAAGGTAGAGAAGGTAAAGGTAAAGAAAATTTGGTTTAGGTGAATTGATGGATTCTGGTCCATTGTGTTTTACTCAGACAGGTCTGAATTTCCCCTTTTGTCTAGATGATCCTAGATGGGTTAATATGGGTATAAACAAGTCTCTTTGACCAGGACTGAGTGATCAAAGTCATTCTCCCTCAGACTTTCATTAGGATAAGATCATTTCTCATTATCATTCATTCCCTCATTTCTCCTTAACTAATCAGAGCTGGTTGCCACCATTAGGAGAACTCAATCTTTCAAGGGTATGTAACTGTTAAGAGAATTTCATTTGGCATTAGAGAATGTCACTGTCCTCTTCTATTAATTATTGCTAAAATAATTATTAAAATTATTTACTACCCAGCAATTACCCAGTAACTCTTGAACTTTTTATGTATCACAGTGCTGTGCTTCTAAGCATGGTTACTACATATTAACTTTTCTTAAAGTCAAACATGTTTGAATGAAAATATGTACACTAATGTTCATTTGATCTACAAGTATTTGAATAAATAATTACTATGTACCAGGAGCGAAACTTGGCACTGGAGATTCAAAAGTAAAAATGATGGTAGGTGTGGATGATATGCTTACAGATTGGTAAATAAAAAGTATTTACATGTAACCTGTAGCCTAGGGCAAGTCCCACTCCTTTTAGGTTCATTTAAATCCAGTCTGATCCTGGGGGACTGACCATAAAAGGGTCAACTTATCTATTTATTTATTTGACATGCCCCAATCTCAGAATTTTACTCTAGAAAAGTTTATTAACCAAGATTTAAACGTAGCTTATGTCCATGTTTCCCCAATGTAGATATTAGGATCTATAAAGTCTATAAAGAACACAAATATGTCATAGGGATGGATATAGGGCAGTCACAAAATTCTATCAACATGTAAAGAAACAAACTACTGAAATAATTCATTACTCTCATTACACTCCCCTGAAAGTTAAACAAATTTTAGAAAGACTGCTAAACAACCATGTCAACTATGCTTTATCCTTAACTAGTTAACTCAGCTTATTAAGGCATTATTTGATTTCCACATCAACAAATTAACTTCTAATTGCAGGTCCATGGATTGTACTCTGGTCGGTGTTTTGCAAAATGCACACTATTGGACACAAGGGAAACCATGCTTGGGGCAGTGGATGGTCTTGCATGAATTAATTACCAGAGTCAGAAAATAATGTAAAGAGTTTGCTCTCCTGACCAGAAGTAACATGACTTTTAGAGAAGGATTCTAATAGACTTCTCACAATGTATGTAATTGGCCAAGAAAAAAAAATGGTTTAGATAACTAGGGTGCAAAACATTTGTTTACCATACTTCTTTCTGTGGGGGGGGGGGGATAATTAGATATTCAAGTTGAGGAAGTCCAAAAATTGTATTCTTTTCTGTATATACTATACACAAGTTGAGATGGTCACTGCAAAAGCTGTTCTATAGTGGTTACAAAGCTGTGATACCCCTATCTGTAGTAATTCCTGTTTGCATAGGACTTGCGCAACTTCTCATCTCTATTTCTACCTTACTTGCAAATCAGACTGGTGTCAAAGGTTCTTAGAAACCTTTCCCCTCAATATGCTTTTCCGGATTTGAGAAGATCAGAAATAATCTTTGACTTTAGGAGCAAATCCCACCCATCTAGTTCCTCCATTGGAGAGCCTGTAAGAAATAAAACTCTCTTTTTAAAACACTTTAACTCAGCTCTCTGTATATTTTAGAAATGAGTCCTTTTCCAGAAATACTAGTCGTAAAAATTGTTTCCCAATTTACTGCATTTTGTTTGATCTTGGTTACAGTGGTTTTGTCTGTCCAAAAGCTTTTTAATTTAATGTAATCAAAATTGTCTAGTTTATTTTTAATGGTGTTCTCCATCTCTTCTTTGGTCATGAAGTGCTTCCCTTTCCAATAGATCTGACAGGTAAACTATTTCTTGATCTCCTAGCTTGCTTACAATATTGTTTTTTTTTTTTTTACATCTAGATCCTATATCCATTTTTATCTTATCTTGGTATAGGGTATGAGATGTTGGTCTAATCCATGTTTCTGCCATACCAACTTCCAATTTTCCCAACAGTTTTTATTGAAGACAGAGAGTTTTTATCCCAATAACTGGACTCTTTTGGTTTATCAAACAGCAGATTACTATAATCATTTCCTACTATTGCACCAAGACAAGCCATTCCCCAACTGACAAATGGTCAAAGGATATGCAAAGGCAATTTATAGATGAGGAAATCAAAGCAATCCATAGTCATATGAAAAAATTGCTCTAAATCACTAATTATTAGAGAAATGCAAATTCAAACATCTCTTATGTACCTGAGGTATTGTGGTCAATATAATCAGAAAGGACAATGATCAATATTGGAAGGGATATTGTAAATCTGGGACACTAATACATTATTGGTGGAGCTGTGAATTCATCCAAACTTTCTGGAGAGCAATTTGGAATTATGCCCAAAAGGCAACAAAAAATGTGCATATCCTTTGATCTAGCATTACCAGTACTGAGTCTATACCCTGAAGAGATTATGAAAAAGGGTAAAAACATCACCTGTGCAAAAATATTCATAGCATCTCTGTTTGTGGTGACAAAAAATTGGAAATTGAATTAATGTCCATCAACCTTGGGGAATGACTTAATAAACTGTGATATATGTATGTGATGGAATACTACTGTCCTTTTAGAAACCAGTAGGGATGGGAATTCAGGGAAGTCTGGAAGGATTTGCATGAACTGATGCTGTGCAAGAGGAGCAGAACCAGAAGAACATTATACACTCTAACAGCAACATGGGAGTGATGATTAACATTAATGGACTTGCTCATACCAACAAGACAACAATCAGGTACTAACTGCAGTGAAGAATGCCATCTGTATCCTGAGAAAGAATTGTGGTATTTGAACAAAGACCAAAGACCATCACCTTTAATTTTTTTAAAAATGTTATCTTATTATGTAACTCCGCTACATCTCATACCTTAAGTTTCTTCCTTAAGGAGATGATTTCTCTCTCATCACATTCAACTTAGATCAATGCATACCAATGTAAAGACCAACAAACTGCCTTCTGTGGGGGGTGGGGGGAGGGAAGCAAGATTAGGGGGAAAATTGTAAAATTCAAAATAAATAAAATCTTTTTTTAAAAAAGAAATAAAGCTTTCCTAAAGTATAATTTGTTAATAATTTAAAAAGAGTGAGAAAAATGGTTCAGAATTAAAGTTATAACTCCTATTTTAGCATTTCCTTTAAGGCCATCTAAAGTAACACTTGTGCATTTTCTGTCTTGATCATTTATAAATCATCCAAAAAATAAACTGCCTCACAATGTGACCATCTGAAGTCTAGACTAGATTTTATCACTATAGTATCATAAAATCATAAATTTAGAGCTAGAAAGGACCCAAGACAAGGAATTATATGGAGTACATGATGAATCTAAGCATTGTGAGTTTAGGGAAAACGTGTTTTTCCCAGATGACTACAACTGAGATCAATGGAATAGAACAGTGTGGTGTTTTACTTACCTCCTTATTGGTGTCAACAGGATGTACAAGAATGATTTTACTTTAAAAGAGGTCTCCCCAGTCTTAGATAATTCCTGCTAATACAGGGAATTGTGACAAACTGCAGAGAAATGTTTTTGCCTATAGATATAAAAACCAAATCTGTACCCTTAATAAGCTGATATTTCCTCAGTACATTTAATAAATTTTTCCTTTCAATCTGGCTACTCACTTTTTGACCTCTAGTCTTGTGGACCTCATGATGAGTGATATCCTTCATGATTTCTCATTGAATCCAAGCTAGAAAACTTTCCCAACAGTTCTAAGCTCCTTATTTTATGGATGAAAAACTAAGGACCAGAAAATTGAAAGTGACCTTTCTAGGGTTACATGGCTAGTATGTAATCCAAACTTTCCTGACCCCTATTCCAGCACTCTATCTACTATATCATGGAGCCCCTATGAGGTTTATTCTCTTGTTTTGGAAAATGAGAATGGCTAAGATTATCTCTATGATCTTTGGGTCAGCTTATAAATGCACTAAGTCTTTTCCACGGGATCCTAAAGATACAAGTTGTATGGACAAATTTCTTCTGCAAGTACTGTTTTGTTTCTTTTTTTAATAGACACACCAGATTGTGGTTTTGGGGGGTAGATGAGGTCTACTTAATGATTGATGGAAGTGGTGCTCTGAGAGAACCTGTGAAATCTTATATATTTTTGACAGTCTTGAAAGAAATTGTTAATTCCTGCTTTAAGGCATTATTTAATTTCTGACTTCCAAGTAAATTAAGTGTTTTTTGGTGGTGATATTTTTAAGGGGGGGTGCTAAACAATTGTCCTCTATGCATGTTACTGTTGAGTCATTTCAACTATGATTGTCTCTTCTGGCCCAGAGATATAGGGGTGCTATGCCACTTCCTTTTCCAGTTCATTTTACAGATGAGAAACTTGTGCAAACAGGATGATAACTATGTCACACAGCTAACAACTGTCTGACGCCAGATTTAAACTCATGAAAATGGCTCCTGGTTGCAAGCCCATTGTTCTATTCACTTTTCTCTAGCTATTCATGCAAGGGACTAAATAAAAGATAAAAAATCAAATTGGAAATAGGAAGTTGATTCGTGCTTCTGACTAGAGTATTACTGATATGCCCTCTATGGAGAGTCCTAAGTCAATCAGAAAAGATTTCATGCAGAAAACCAGAAAACAGCATTCTAATTGTCCTTCTGCATCATTACTTCATCTTCGAGATTTCCTTTAGTTTAAGGATATTAAGCTGCAATATTAAGGAGACCTCCAGAAAACTACTATCAGTGCTTCTTTTTTGATCAACTCAGCTAAGTAAGAACTAAGTGTCTGAGACCAGACTTGAACTCAGGTCAGGGCTGATGTGCTATCCACTTTGCCACCTAGTTGTGCTTTATCTTTGCTTCTTGATGTTGTACCTCATCAGATTTGATTTTTATTTCTATGAGCAATACATTTCTCTGTGATTAATCTTATCAGAAGTCCCTGCTTTAGTTTTTCTTCTCTAGATATGAGATTGATGGACTGCAGAAGTAGCAAGGGACCAAATTTCAGGTAAGCATCAGAGAGAAAAGCTCTCAGTTATTCTATTTCAAATATCAGCTTTGCTCCAGGGATTTGGTGAAAGTTGACTGAAAAGAACTCTGGACTAGACATTGTCCAAAACTGCTTCTAATTCTGATTATATGATTTTCTTATTCACTCTTCCCAGCTCTGGTCTCTTCTATTTTTCCTTCCAAAAATTTGTTACCAATTGATGTGTTTCCAGTCCAGACCCTGAGGTGTAACCCTGTAACTATTTTTGAAGGCGCTACAATCCCTACTCCCCAATAGCTATAAATACCCAGAAAAGAAGGTTCCCAACACCATAGGTCTTGATACAAATTGTTCAAAATCAAAAACAGATGTAATTTTATTAATTGAAAAAACATTAAAGAAAATCCTTGATCCCACTGCACCCTAAAGTCCATGGGACATTTCTAATCCTCTGAAGATAAGTATTTAACAATGAGTTCTCTGGAAAAAAATGTATGCATGACATACTTTTAAGCTTTATTTGCATTAATTAAAATGCTCTCCTTCAAGTCTTGGCTTTCAGCAAAACAATACATCAAGCTCTAATTTGTAATATTTACCATTTTCTGGGTTGTAAATGCTGAGACTACAAATTTAATAGAAAGTTCTGTAAATACCAGCTAGAACTGAATGCAGCATAACCCAGGACCTTTCTTAACTTATAACTGAAATTTTCTGTCTTTGTTATCTACTCTATTAGGATGTAAGATCCTTGATAATGGTATAGTTGTGCTTTTCTATTTGTAGCTCCAGTACTTGGCACAAAGTTTTTCATGAGAAAAGTGCTTAAATATTTTAACATTTATTGAATGATCCATTCCATTATGTATTCAATTAATGCCATTTCATTTTTTGTATTTTGTTTTGTCATTATTCTCTGGACAATTTATATATGCATTTTTCCCCTAAACCAGAGTGGAAGTTTCTTTTGAGGTCAAAAAATATTGCTTACCTAGCATTGTCATCAATAGCTATCACACTAATGAAATAAATATTTAAACAAAGACATTACTTAAGAGTGTTAGACAGAGATCTAGTTGTGAAGCAAAGGTTTTTCCTTTTCTGAAAACCTTCCATGTCACAGTAGGGGGAGGAAGACAAAGTTTCTGTTATTTTAGTACAAATTTCTATCCCTTCCCTGCCTTCTCTATCAGGAGTTGGAACCCCAGTAGTACATGAAATAGAATATGAAACTTTTTATAACATTGAAAATAGGGGAGAAAGCAACAAGTTCAAATTGTAAAGGTGACGTATTTTTAAAATGTTATTTTTAGAGTAATATCAGTTAACCTGCTGTTTTTTATTGGTCAATTTATATATGAAAAAACCCCACTTAACTGAGTTACTAGGCAATAGAGTTAATATTGCAGTAAGTTCTTTGTGAGTTTGTTGTTTGCCATTTCGGTTGTGTCTGACTCTCCAAGACTTCACTTAGGGTTTTCTTGGCAAACATACCAGAGTGATTTGTCATTTCCTTCTCATTTTACAGTTCATTCTACAAATGGGAAAACCAAGGCAAACAAGGTTATGTGACTTGCCTACGATCACACATCTAGTAAGTGTCTGAGGTTGGACTCAGGTCTTCCTAACTCCAGGTCTGGTGCTCTATCCACTGTCAGTACTAGAGAGTACACATTTCAAATGAAGTCAAGAAATGTCACTTAACATAGTTTTTGTTCTCTATAAAAATGGTATAGAGAAATGACCTGGAAATCAGGAAGCCCTGGGTTCTACTCTTGCCACTGGCTCATATAGGGTCAGCAAGTGTCTTAACTTTTCAGTGCATTAGAAAATTCTCTATAGCTATAAACTACAAAGTAGATGCTGTTCTGGCAGAGGGAATTGTCTCTAGAGGAAATCATAAGTTAGACCAAAAATATATACACATTCACACATATATGTGAATGTAGATGTAGATACATAGAATGTATGGTTCTTAGTAAACCCAGTACTGAACTTGGAGACACTAACCATTTGGTCACTATGTTCATCATATGTAAAATAAAGAGCCAGATTAGATAGTGTCATGGTCCCTTTCTAGTTCTAATTCTATGATCCTCTGATCTTGATACAAAGAAAAACAGAAGGTGTGGCTAGGTGGCGTGGTGGATAGAGCACCAGCCCTGGAGTCAGGAGTACCTGAGTTCAAATCAGGCCTCAGACACTTAATAATTACCCAGCTGTGTGGCCTTGGGCAAGCCACTTAACCCCATTGCCTTGCAAAAAAACCCAAAGAAAAACAAAATAATACATAAGAGCTCTCTTTTCATATGCTTGCATATGTAATAATTGTTTATTAAATCACTAGTTCATTTAAAAGTGTTTTGTCTTCTGAGAATTTCCAGAGTTGCATTACCTTCGTTTAGTCTCAGATTTTTCTTTATGCTCATTAGTAGACCCATATATAGCCTTTGGGTATGGTTAATACTAAATTAAGAAGTATTAGTTATTGGAAGTAGAGCCTATGTGTATATAAACAAAAGCCCTTGGGTGATGCTCAACCTTTGTGGAATAGTAATAACCATTCATTATTTGCATGGTCTTGTGACCAGCTCCCCCTTCAACCCTTTCTCACTTCTTTAGATTACAAAACAGTTTTAATTTGTTCTATCCAGTTAAACTCTCATTTTCCCCTTTTTTAAGTCTTTAGCATGTGTTAAAAAAATCAAAATCATTTTTTCAAGATGAAATTGAATTAAAAATTTAAAAGTTGATGACTCTCCTTATAAACAATGTATCTGTCCTTAGGTGTTGAAAAATCTGGACTGGCAAGCATCATTACAGTCCCTTTATTGAACTTGACCAGTATTTTAGAATGTAATCTAGCCCCCCACTTGATTCCAGCCTTTTTTTCATTGCCTATTTCTTTCTTTATCAGACTGATGCCTAGACTCTTGCTGCTCTATCATCAGGGATAAGCAGATGGACTTCAAACAGCAGATTACATCATCTTTGCCTTGGCTTCACTAAAAAGCAGGCATGGAGCTTTTTGAATAGGGTATGTTTGCTTTGTGTGTGTGTGTGTGTGTGTGTTTCTTTCTAAGACAGAAATGTTTAGGAAGCCAAGTAATAAAAAAAGTCAAGGGGAAATATATAAAATCCAAGAGTTTTTTGGTACACTACTCTCAAGCTGATCTATTCCCTTGTTTTTCTGGAATTGGTAATGAAACTGAAAAAATTTCTAGGAGTCAAAACACTATTAAATGAACTATTAATTTCATATGCTTATGCTCAGATTTATTTACTGAGCGGTAACTGGTATATATTATTTATGCTTCCTTATGGGATACAGCTTTTGTGGTATAGTTTGATATTCAAATATCAAATGTGATTTCATCTATGATAATATACCTTTCACTGATGAATAATAACATTAGCTAATGATAATTAGAATTAATTAGCACTTTAAGACTTGCAAAATGCTTTACAGATATCATGTTTTTTTATTCTCAGAGCAACCGGGTGCAATTGAAGAAACTGAGGGAGACATGGTCACAAAGTTTTTAAGTATCTGAGGCTAGATATGAATTTAGTTCTTTTTAACTCTGCATCCAACACTTTATCCACTATACCACTCAGCTGCCTACAATGCAGTGATCACAGTTTGGTCATATCTTTCCACCATATAGTTCTTATTGATAGATTTTAAAAAATATTTTAAATTGAAGATGCACTGGAAGTCTAGCTCTGGTTATTTTAGCATTTTATGGGTCATTACAACATTGGGACAGTTCATCTGTTATGTCTCACTTTTACTAAATTGGTAGTTCTTTTCATTTCCTAGTAATAAAAATCTAGGATGTTTTTGATGACAATTATGCCATTTTTCATAAAAGGATCACTGTTAGAATATGCTACAAAACTGCTTATACCTATCATGTGCATTTTTATTTCCTTTTGTTTCTTTTGTGGTCACCTGCAATATTAATTCCTTTAATCAATCTATCAATCAAATATATTTATTAAAAGTTTGACTGCTATCGTGCAAATTCTGGAGACACAGAGAAAGGCATTGTCCAAAATCTCAAGAAGTTCCGGGGAGGGAAGGAGACACCTAGACGGCACAATGAATAGAGTTGCTTGTCCTTCATTTTCAAAGAGGACCACTGGACCGCAACACCTGATTTTGAATCCTGCTTCAGATACTTACTTGCTAAGGACCCTGCGCAAGTCAATTAGTTCTCTGTGTCTCAGTAGCCTTATTATAAAATGTAAATAACAGCACCTACCTCACAGTGATAATGTGGGGATCAAATGAACTGGTATATTTAAAGCATGTTGCAAACTTCAATGTGTGAGGAGTTTTAAATACTACCAAATCCTGTAGGCAATAGGATCCTCCTGGAGTTTACTGAATTGGAGGAGTATGCTCTGTGTGACATGATTAGACTTTACTTTTTAGGAAAATCATTTGGTCAGCTAAGTGGAAGATGTATTATAGTGGAAAGATTTCTTCTGAGATTGCCTATCTTTCACTGATACTGTAAATATCTCTTATGTATGCAGTTGTTTACATATTGTCTTCCTTATTGTAATGTGCAATCCTTGAGATCAGAAAGGTTTTTGCTTTTCTTTATATGTCTAACTTATGGTAATTGTTGACTGTTGACTGACTAAAGAGATCTGAGAAAGGGACACCAATTATGGGATTATTACAATGGTCCAGGGAGAGTTGATGAAGAGTTTGAATGAGGGTGATGAGTGGAGAGAAGGGGGCTTATAAGAAAGATGTGGTGGGCAGCTGAGAAAACAATAGCAATTCCATTGTCTATAGTTCCTCTATCTTGCCCCTGACCCTGCTTCTACTGCAGACTGCCTCTCCCCCAACCCCATCTTCTTTTTCTGCTGAATCAGCAATAACAGTCCTATCTAGTAGGGCAAGGTTCCAAGAGATAGATAATCTGCAGAAGAACTTTATTTTTAACCAACCCTAGCAATGGACCCTGTTCAGTTAATTACTTTACTAAAGCTCCCAGCATTTCTAAGGTAACTCCATATCTAATTCACTTCTTGCCTAAATAGAAACCTAAGTTTTGTCATTCTGTTTCTGCCCTTGCTGCTGGGACTCATTTGCTGATGAACTCAATAAGCTGTCATTGGTGCTTAAATTTTTGGTTTGGGTTTTGTTTTTATTCTGGTTATGATTTGTTCCAGAGTTGACAATTTTACTCATGATATTGTGAAGTCAGAGTCAGAAAGACCAGAATTCAAATTTGACCTCAGATACTAGTTGTATGATCCTGCTTGCATATAAAAAAATAAGCCTGGAGAAGTAAACAGCAAACCAGTCAAACCATAGGCAGTTGGCTCATGTGATCATGAAGAGTCAGACACAATTGAACAGCAAAAATGCCACCAATTCTTATGACCTAATCTGAACTTGTCCACTGCAATAGAGGCATCTGTATGTCAAAATCCATTTATTAAATTGGTTCTTCCTGAGAAGTTGTCTTAGTTTCTAAATATACAGATATAGTTCAGTCTACAGACTCTACACATACACATTTGCTATCACTGAATTTGAAGACCAGGAACAGATTAGATTGACCACATCTGAAGATTAACTTTATAGATTTTTGTAGGTTGCTTTTGATGAATACTCTGGTAACTGGGACCTAATTTATTTCATTATTCTTTCATTTCAAAATGCTCTCCTTACTTTGGACCTGCTTTCCTGGATGTTTCATTTCTAAAATTGAACCATTGCTATAAATTATCAGGGAATAGTCCCTGCGAAACCAGGGATCAGTATACATATATATATATATATAATATATATATTATATATATATATATGATATCAAGGACGAAATTTGATAGAGATCAAGGGGCCCTCTAGTTCAAATATAGTCTATTAGGTTTTCCTTTTTTCAAGCTGTTGCATTGAATACTAAAATAACCCCCAAGTTCCTTTTATCAAATGTTTACAGATACACTTTGATTGCTAACATTTTACCAGAAACTGTCATTTCTTTCATTTAAATATGTTTTAAAAAGATTTGTCACCTTCTTAAATATGACTTTTTTTTATGGCTGAGGTCATATGTTTTGAGCAGTGGAAAAATAGCTTCAGTTTTTAAATGCAAGTCAACAGGAAAAACGATTCAATTTATAAAAATTTACTTTAAGGGAACAAAACCAAGAGAACCTTATACACATTAACAACAACATTGTGAGATGATCAACTATGATGGATGCAGCTCTTCTCAGCCCTTCAGATATCAAATACAACCCTGAGAGACATGCTATAGACAATTCCATCCACACCCAGAGGGAAAAAAACATGGTCTCTGAATGCATGCTATGTTCACTTTTTTAAAACTTCTCATATATTTTTCCTTCCTATTTCATAGTTTTCTTTCTTTCCCTTTATTACCAAATCCTCATATACAAAGTGACTAATGTATAAAAATGTTAAACACAAATGTACATGTACAACTTTTACCAACTGTTCACCATCATGGGGGGGGAGGGAACGGGGGTGTGTGTTAAAATGTGTAAATCATAAATTTGCAAATGGATGAATTTTGAAAAACTATCATTGCATATAATTGAAAAAACAAAATAAAATTTCAGTTGAAAAAAGAAGTTAACTTTAGAAACAGTTTTTCAGGAATCCTGGCTATACCTCCTGCAAAATGAAGTACACTTTTATTAACAAGATACGTTAATTCTTGTAGTGATCTAAGGAAGTTAGCATATCTTCTTATGTTGTATTATAGTGCCATTGATTCAACAAATATAAATTTTGCTGAACTTACCAGAGAGGAAAATCACAAAAGAACTAACTTTCCTTTGTTTTTTGTTTTTTTTTTTTTGGCAAGGCAATGGGGTTAACTGATGTGCCCAAGGTCACACAGCTAGTCTGAGGCCAGATTTGAACTTAGGTGCTCCTTGACTCCAGGGTCAGTGCTCTATCCACTGTGCCACCTAACCACCCCAACTTTTCTCAAATCAGAACATGGTGGAGAATTTAGTATTCGCCTTCAGAAGATTAGAGAGCATTATGAGCTAGAGAATTTATTACCTCTTAGCTGCTGAAAACAGGAAGTGCTGTTATCTGCCTCAAGAGGGTATCTCAGGACCCCATTGCTGGGCTTGGGTCTTTCGTAGTCTCTTTCAGGGAGCATGGCTTGCTCGCTCTCCACTGTGGGATCTGGGTGTGGGGACAGGGACTGTGGAAACCCGAACATCAAGAGAGAGGAGAAGAAGAGTAAGGCACCGCAGAGCAGGAAGCCTACCCACCAGGCACCGATCCAGCGGGGGTCATCTGGGGTGATTTCCAGAACACCTGCAATAGCAAGATCAAATATTAGCTACTTTGTCTATAGAAAAGACATCTAGATTTTTAAAGATCTACATTTCAGTAGAGTGTTTCCACAACCTGTATGGAATTCCATAGTGAGGTGGAAATGGAAATGGATTGTTACCTTGGGAAACTCATCAGTTCCACATCAGTAGGGAAACATCAACCCCAATGACCTATGACTAATCACTTTTTCTTCTCCTTACTTACTTTTTTTGTCTCTACTATCTTGGAGTGGGGAAGGTGGGAGAGAATAATGGTAAGGAGCCAGGTAACATTTGTAAAATATCTGAGAATTGACTGGTTAATGACGTAAAACAAACAGACAAAACTATTCTTTAAAGTTTATAGTTCTCCTAATTTCATTTCCTCAAACTATCTAAATTGTAAGCTATTGGTCTATATACTTACTTATTGTCTTCAACTGGGTCAAAATTTATATATACCCTCAAAATGGCACTATTTTCAAGTTTGAGAGATTGATTCAAATCTTGGTTGGTACTCTAGGCTGTACAATTCTGGATCCTCATATAATTGCCCTTTGCAGACCAAGTCAGATATATTCAGGATAGAGTTTGATTTTCCTGAAATGCATGTAGTGAACACTCAAAATTTGTAGGCATTTCTACAACTTCCAAGTGTACCACTACTAGAAAATAAATATTATAAAAATGTTTTTTTGATGGAGTAGAGGAGAGAGAACGAACCCAGGAAGCAGTTCCATACAACTTTGGAACTAAGAGCTCTAAAAGTCCATGACCCAATATATTAATAGTAATAGGCATAGAAGAAACAAACCTCTTTCTGACTGTTGCTGACCCACTATAGGACACTGGGTAAGCAACTCTTCTGAGGAGATACTGGAAGCTGGTAGCCACTTTGGAAATTGCACGCATAAATGCAGTAGAAATTATGACTGCCTTCACCCAGGAACCAAATCAAATATTATCCAGTGTCATTGATGCTAATGTGAATTTCTGTATTCTGACTGATAAAGGGGACAATTTAGGAAATACAAACTCAAGATAGAAGCATCACTAAACTGAAACCTACGCTGAGTTGGTAGGGAAAAAAAACAGACATGCAAACCAAAAAGGAGCAAAAAAGGGAAATTGCCTCAGGCAGCTGAGTAGGGATGTTTTCCCCAGTCATTTACTCTGTTTCTTCACCTGCTGCAAGGCGATAAATGAAAACAAAAAGAGGTAAAAGGAGAGGCTGTATTTTCCTCTGTTGTCTGTATACTCCATAAATGGGAAATAGGCGAGCTGGTGAATGTGAATGAGAAAAGAGAAACCCGGGCAGTTATTTTGGGGGACCCAAATTAGTAACACATTAGAAATCATGTTTTCGTTAGAAACATAACAATGTCTGCTCTCTGTGTGTGAGAAAATATCCTGCGGATTTAAAAGAAATGTTTCTGTGAATTTGTCAACTCATTTCTGGTTGAATTTAGTACGTGTGTAGAATAGTATAGCATCACATTTGTTTTTAGTTTGTGAGACTCCAGACAGGACTAAATGAACCTAAATAGGCACCTTGTCGTCTGAGGAAACAGGGGAAAGTGTCTGAAGGCATGAAAAGATAAAGGTTTTTTAGAGGTCCTTGGGAATACTAGTTAATTGATTATTTTGGGGGCGGAAGTCAAAGTCCCCCCCCTTCTATTTTCATTGCTCAATACATTATGAGAGTTAGAAAAAATGCAAAAAAGAAACCTAGCTATACAGAAATTGACTTTGTGTGGGAGTAGAGAAACTTTATGGTGCTTCACAGTGATAAAGTTTGAATTTAATCATTCTGAAATGACCATAATTAGAATGGAATTTTTTTCTAGATATTCTCTCCTCTCTGTCCTCCAAGGTATGTTTTGAACAAAGTGATGAGTTGTGAAACATCATCATCATAATTGGAGAATCTGGAGAATCTAGGGAATCTTAGTGGCATGCTTACTGTAGTTGGGTGGAAAAAAATTTGATTTGGAGTCAGAAAGCCTGGTTACAATTCCTTCTTCTATCATTTACTAGTTATGTAACTACAGGCAAGTTACTGCTCTCAAATGGGTCTAAGTTTCCTCATCAGTAGAATGAAGTAATTAATAATGATGATGATGATGATGATGATGATGATGATGATGGTGATGATGATGATGGTGGTGGTGTTGGTGGTGATGATACATTTATTGCTTTGGATTCCTTTGATTTTTTTTGTTAATCACCCTTATCTCCTTGACATCTCTTCTTTTTAAGTTTCTGTGTTATCATTCTCTCTTGATTCTCCTAAATGTTGGACCACTCCTTCTCAATGTCCTTTACTGAATCTTCATCCAGGTTACAACTAACCATGAGTATCCTTTGAAGTTTTGTCCTGGTCTGTTTCTCTTCCTCATTTTTTTTCTTTTTGATCTTATCAGCCCCCACGAATTCAAGTATCACTTCTATATTGATGATTTTCAGATCTATTTATACAGTCCAAGTTTTCTCCTAACCTCTAGACTCACATTTCCAATTGCCTATTGGACTTATCAAACTGGATGTCTCATAGACATATTCAATTCAGCATGTACAAAACTCATTATTTTCACCCTACTCTGTTCCTAACTTTCCTGTTTCTCAGTCTCAAAACCTAGGTATTTTCATTCTCATCTCTCATAGCCAATCAATTCTCAAATTTTATTAATTCATCCTTGATAATTTTTTTCTTATAAAACTCCTTCTCTTTTCTAATACTATTATCATTCTAATCGAGATTATTATTACCTCATTCTAGGACTTTTGCAATAATCTTCTGGTTGGTCTCCCTGATTAAAGTCTATCCCGACTCCAATCTCCACTTAACTATCAGATTACTCTTGCAAAAACAGTGGTTGACCACATCATCCTCTTTTCAAGGAAATCCAGTGGCTTCCTTTTACTTCCAAGACAAAATGTAAAATCAAACTGTCCCCTTTATAAGTCTTCTAAGGCCTTTTTCTCCCTCTCCAAGTACTCTGAAATCCAGTGCCACTCACCTTCTTGCTATTATACTTCACATGCCACTTGATCACTTGAATCCATGCATTTTCGCTGGCTATTCTCCATGGAATTCCTCTTGGAATTCTCTCCATCTTTGAACTCCATCTGCTGAATTTTCTGTATTCCTTTAAGAACCAGTCAGATTCTGATCTTGTACATGAAGCCTTTCCCAATAACCCTTAATGTAGCTCTCTTGATTATCTCCAGTTTATCCTGCTTGTATCTTTTTTTAAAACAGTTATAGGTATAGGTTTCATATACAACATAGTTGTTATACATTGTCTCCTTGAGAACAGGGTCCATCTTTTGCCTATACTTGTATCTGTAGTTTAGGAAAATGCCTGGGGGTACTTATAAATGCTGGTTGACTGAACTTCCTAACATGCTGGCTAGTGTGAGGAAATGCTTTGTGAAGTGTAGAATACTAAAAAAATGTGTTATTAGCAAGGAAAGGTCTAGGTGACCTCTTCAATTCCTTCCCAATCTGATTATTCTAAAATTGTATAATAAATTGCTTGAATTAAAAAAAGAATTGTAGTCTCTTCCTGTTAAGATTATGATAGAGCCCATATTTACAAACCAATGACTTTTTTCATTTACCTCAATATATAGAATGACAAAGAGATTGATATACCAGAAAGTGTCTTGGACTTGAAAGTCAGGTGACCAACATTCAAATCTTAGCTCCTGCACATACAAGTTACATACATAACCATAAGCAAGTCCCTTGACACCTCTGTGCCTCCAGATTCCTCCTCTGAAAATTGGAAATAATAATACTTTCTTGCTTCTGTCACTGAACTGTCTTAGCCAGTGGTGTGTTGGCACCAGCTTGACCAGGCTCAAGAGGGTCAATTGTTAAAATTTCCAGTGAGAGTCTTTACACCATGGAAACTGGCAAATGCTACAAATCAGGGTTTGATTTACTTATTTTGTGGATTTATAAACTTTAGAAAGTAATGGATAAAATATTAAAATGCAGATTAGGCCTAAAAGTGTGTAATTTATGCATTGTTTTTACTGAAAAGCAGTTAAAAACATTTACCAGCTGGGAGTTGACTCTAGCCTTGCATAAAGCTACCTGTGGTAATATATGGCAAATATATTTCATGATGAAGGAAAGGAGAAAAGATCCCCCTTAGTCAATAATTTTTGCCTTAAAATATTAAAGGATTCATATTTAATTGGTAGAGAACTGTGTTGGGTCAGTATTGTTTACAAGTTGCTAGATGGTGTTGCTAATTAGATGGTTGGGAGCTATATTGTTAAGGAGCCCACTCATAGTTTTGATCCTTACTTTAAACAATGAGATTTTTCTCCCTTTTGTGTGCTCTGGGATGTATAAGAACAATTGCACTAATTAGCATTTATGTATCACTATGAACTGTAAAACACTTCAAAAGTATAATCTCGTTATATCCATACAGTAAATCTGGAAGGATAAATGTGATTATCATTCCCATTTTATAGATGAAGAAACTAATGCAGACAGAGGTTAAGTGAAAAATCACAAGCTAGTAAGTATCCAAAGTCAAATTTGAGCTCACTTCTCTGACTCTCAATATAGTGGATATCTGGAACCATTTAACTGAGAGAGTTTCTCTATTGGGGAACAATACTTTAAAGTATATGTTCTATTGATGAGGAATCCTTTGGAATGATCCTATATCTTCTTATACTTTCCCCAAATATTCTTACTACCCTACTCTCTAGAGCAATTCTTTCAAACCTTTTCATACCTCCCTCTTCAAACTTTTCCTCCCCTATTCTCTCCACTGAAAGCATTGGCTCATATTTTAAAGGAAAAAAATTGAAATCATTTGCTGTGAACTCCCTCTTGTCCCCTCTTTCTTATCTCACATGGTGAAGAGGTCTTACTTCTTACCAAGTCTCTATTTACCAAATAATTCTACTCCATTCTACATCCACCAGAAGATTTTTCTCCTCTAACATCTCTAGTCTTTCACTCATTTTCAATCTCTTTCTGCCTCCTGGTTCATTTCTAAAGGAAGTCTTCCTCAACCTCTTTTTAATTTAGTGCCTTTTAATTATCTCCTAATTTTCCTGGATTTAGATTACTTCATATAAATTAGTTTGCACATTGTCTTTCCTGTTAGATTTAAGCTCATTGAGGAATGGAACTGTCTTTTTGAATCTCAAATCTTTAGCACAGTTATGCCAGGACATTGTGATTTTTGAAGGTGATTTTTGATTTTTGGAATGTTTCTCCAAGATTGGCTAGCTCATAGTGAATACTTAGAAAATATTAGAAGAGTTGAAAATAACAATCTTCCTTATGATAGGTTATTTCTGACTTTCTACTTATCCTTCAGTCATTACAGTACTGAGTAATATGCATTTTTTCAAAAAAGAAGTTTGGAAATCTGAAGATATCATCATTACTTTGCAGAGTTTTAGGTCTTGAGTCAGGAATACTTGAGTTTTCCTAGAATTAAACTCCTGGGGAAGTCACTTAACCTATGTTTTTTTTTTTTCAGGGTCCTAAAGTCTAAATTCTATTTAATAGGAGGCAGAGTGTGAAGGCAGGATTTATCTGAAACTCCTTCCCCCAAAGACTCCAAAAGCCATCAAATTATGACTCTAGCCAAAATTTAGAGGAGCAGAACCCACAGAAAGACTGAGTAAAACAATTTCCCAGTCCAAGACAACTTAGAAGGACCAAGGGAAAGGACCAGGGATTGGGGAAAAGCTGCAGCTGCAATGCAGCCTAAGGATAACCAGGAACAACTTGAAGGGGCAGTGAGAGAACTCTGCTGCACCAGAGTGCAGGAGCACCCGCCTTAGAACAGCCCTGCCATGAGATGCTGCAGCAGGAATCGGGGAAGCCAACTTGTACCTCCAGAGCATAGCCCACAGATGGTAAAGGAGTAGGGGGATATTGAAGAAATATCCCTGCTCTCCCTGAAGTAGGACTCTGCTATTTGCCAACACTCAGATCCAGGATGCAGTTTGGGCTTTCATACTAAGATATCCAAGCAGAGACCCTTCTCACAGCTCCAAGGCAGAGGGGAGCCCCTGTGGTCATCTACATATCAAAGCACAGACAAGAGAGTATAAGACCTTGGAGGAATAAAGGTCCTTGTGGGTTGTCCTGCCAAACCCCCAAAACTTGGAAGTATGGTAAATTAGTCTTAGGCTGAGGAAATGAGCAAGCAACAGAAAAAGAAGAATCTGACCATAGAAAATTACTTTGGTCCCATGGAAGATTCAGAAGACAATAAACTCGAAGCTTCTGTATCCAAGGCCCCTAAGAGAAATAGAAAGTGGGCTAAGGCTATGAATGAGCTAAAAAAAAAGACTTTGGAAAGCAATTAAGGGAGGTGGAGGAAAAATTGGGAGGAGAAATGAGAGCAATGCAGATAAATCATGAAAACCAAATCAGCAGTTTGGTAAAAGAAATACAAAAAATATTGAAGAAAATAATATGTTAAAAACCACTTTAGGCCAAATGGACAAAGCAAAACAAAAGGCAAATGAGGAGAAGAATGACTTAAAAAGTAGAATTGGCCACTTGGAAAAGGAGATAAAAAAAGCTCTCTGAAGAAAATAAGTCCTTCAAATGCAGAATGCAACTAAAGGAAGCTGATGACTTTGTGAGGAATCAGGAAGAAATAAAACTCTCCCTAAAAAAGTCAAAAATTAGAAGAAAATGTGAAATGTCTCATTAGAAAAAAAACAACTGACCTTGAAAACAGATCCAGAAGAGATAATTTAAAAATTATTTGGTTACCTGAAAGTCAGGACCAGAAAAAGAGCTTAGACTTCAATTTTCAAGAAATAATACAGCATGGGGAGGCTAGGTGGTGCAGTGGATAGAGCACAAGCCCTGGAGTCAGGAAGACTTGAGTTCAAATACGGCTTCAGACACTTAATAATTACTTAGCTGTGTGGCCTTGGGCAGGCCACTTAACCCCATTGCCTTGCAGAAACTAAAGAAAAAAATAATACAGCAAAATTGCCCTGAGATCCTAGAAGCAGAGGGTAAAATAGAAATTGAGGGAATTCACTGGTCACCTCCTGAAAGAGATCCCAAAATAAAAACTTCCAGGAATATTATAGCCAAATTCCCAAACTCCTAAGTCAAAGAGAAAACACTAAGAGCTGCCAGAAACAAGCAATTCCACTACCATGGCCCTATAACAAGGATTACACAGGATCTGGCAGCATCTCCATTAAGTGCTTGTAGGGCTTGGAATATAATATTCTGGAAAGCAAAAGATCTTGGTTTTCAACACAAGAATCATCTTCCCAGAAAAACTGTACATCTTCTTTCAGGTGAAAAAGATGGACTTTCAATGAAACAGGAGACTTTCAAACTTTCCTATTTAAACAACCAGAGCTGAACAGAAAGCTTAATCTCCAAGAACAGGACACAGGTGAACCATAGAGAAGATGGACAAGAAGGACTAACTACGAGGAACTTAATGATGTCAAACTGTTTGTATTCCTGCATGGGAAGAAGATATTGATAACTCATATGAACTTTATTATTTATAAGAGCTTTTAGAAGGAGCATTATAGACAGGGCATAGGAAGGAGCAGAATATAATGGTGTAATATAGTAAAAAGATGGAGTTAGTGGGTGATAAAGGAAAGTACTGGGAGGAAGAAGGGGCTAAGATATTCCACATAAGAGTCAAGAATAAGTGTTTTCAATGGAGCAGAATGGGGGAAGGTGAGGGGGAATGAGTGAGCCTTCAGTCTCATCAGAAATGACTCAGAGAGGAAATAACACACACACACACACTTAATAGGGTATAGGACTCTACCTTATCCTAGAGAAAATTGAGAAGAAGGGGATGGGATAAGGGGGAATGGGGGGGAAGAAGGGGGGGAATAGGTGATAGAAGAGAGGCAAGATTGTGGGAGAGGGTACTCAGATACAGCACACTTTTGGACAGGGAAAGGTCATGAAAGGAGAGAAAGAATAGCATAAATGAGAGTGGGGAAGGATAAAGTGGAGGGAAATATAGCTTGTAATAGCAACTGTGGGAGAACTATTGAAGCAACTTCTCTTTAAACTTATGATAAAGAAGACAACTCACCCCAGAGACAGAGTCATTGGAATCTGAACATCTTTTTTTTTTCCTTTCTCACTGTTCTTGAGGTTTCCTATCTTCTTGTGGGGTGAAGGAGGGGTCTATGTTTACTCTCATAATAAGATCATTGTAATAATATAAATAATATAAGATAATATAGTAAAAATCTAATAATAAATAAATAAATGAAAATAAAAATCTAATAATAATAATAACACCATCTAATAATAAGAACACCTGTCTCACAGGGTTATTGTGAGTATCAATTGAGATAAAATTTGTAAAACTATTAGTGGAACCTGGCACCTAGCCAACTATGTAGAAATGCTTATTGGTCTCAGCAAGATTGAGAGTGGTATTCACATGAATGGAGAGAAGGATGAAGATTTGAGGGATATGGAGGTTGAATAAAAAAGATTTGACAATTAATTATATATGGGTGGTGAGTACAAGCAAAAAGTCAAGGATGCCTCTGAAATTGTGAACCTTGGTGACTGGAAGTTTGGGTATGCCCTCAAGAGAAATAAAGAAATCATGAATGAGCATATATACCTTTATGTTCTTCTTCTTCCCCACTCAATGCAACACTTGTGATTCAGAGAATTTATGGAGAAAGACATTTTTTTTTGCCTAGTGGCTGAGAAATGAGAATTAGAAAATCTGGGTTTAAGTCCTGATTTTAGTTCAATTCAACACACATTTATCAACCACCCACAGCAAGATACTTGCTGTTTTGGGTGGTAAGGTTTAGATGATATGCAGTTGTTGGCTTCATGGATCAGTATAGCCAGCCACTATCTCTATAAGGTGGCACAGAAAATCTTAGCAGAGTTTTAATAGGTTTTTAAACTTTAATAGCTTAAAATGACCCTACGAATTTTTGGAACATTTTTCAGTCTTGAACAAATCATTCATCCCTGAGGGCCACAGTTTACTTATTTATACAAAAAGAAAAGCTTAGTTAGATGATTTATGAGTCCCCTTCCTTTGCAATCATTCTAGGAAAAAATAGTTTATTGTTTATGTCCCTCCCCATTTTAGTATTGTATCTATTGTTTCTTTCTTTGGCTCTATCAAAGTAACAGTTTCCTTTTCTTATTCTACATTTGGAATGATTTCTCTTTGAAGTTTTCTCATAGCTAAATCTTTTGATTTCTTCTGAACAAATATATATATATATATATATATATATATATATATATATATATATATGACTCCCACAATTGTACAACCAGCTCTCCTCTCTCTCCTGAGCTCCTGAGCCCTGGTTCTGAATTTCCAGCTGCCTAGTGATTATCTTTATGTAGCCATCCCATCATCTCTTTACTCAGTATGCCCAGAGCAAACTTTATTATATTTCCCCTAGGTCTATACTCCTTCATAATTTCTTTATTTGTTTGATGGAATTCCCATTCTTCCAGTCTTGAAAGTTCAGTCTCAGAATCATCTTTGACTTTTCTCTTATGCTCATCACTCCTATGTAATCAGTTGCTAAATCTTTTTTATTCTACCATTAGAATATTTTTCATATCTATAGCCTTTTCTCTTCTCATTGTGGCCCTTACTGAGTCTAATTCAGAGCCTAATTTTTCTCCCTGTTTTCAATCTTGCAATTCTCCAAGGTACCTCTCACAAGGCTGTGAATATCACTCTCTTCAAGAAAATTCAGAGGCTTCTTATTGTCTCTAGAATAGAGTTAAATAGTAGCTAGGTGGCACAATTTGATAAGTACTGGACCTGGAGTCAGGAGGATCTGAGTTTGATTCCAATCTCTGATACTAGCTGTGTGCCAAGGCATGGCACCTATTTGCCTCGGTTTCCTCATCTGTAAAATGAGCTAGAATAGGAAATGGCAAGTCAATTCAATATCTTTGCCAAGAAAATTTCAAATAGGGTCTGGGATACAACTGAACAGCCATCAGCACTGCCAGAGCAGCAACAAAATTAAAGTGTCTTTGACACTTATCCCTTCACAAGCTAGTTGTGGCTTATCTTTCAAGGATGTGGCTATTATTATTATTTAATCTACTTCACACGTTATATGTTCTAGTCCAAATTGCTTTTTAGATGTTATTATCAATGACATTCTATAGAGTGCATACATGCCTTTTGCCTAAGTTCACCCATGGGGAATTCTTCTTATCCTCATTTCTGCCTTTTGGAATCCCTAACTCCCTTTGAGGTTCAGTCTGACATGGAAACTTCCTCTGATCCTCCGCCACAGTTTGTTAGCAATCCTGTACTTATAAATTACTTTCTATTACCTAGATGTACATATGTTTTTCACCCTAATAGAACATAAACTCCTTGACTGAGTGGATCGTTCATTTTTGTCACTGGTTTCTCACAGTATAGTGGATACTTAATAAATACATATTAAATTTAATTGAATTGGCTTTGTTGTCTGTGGTTTTGTCTGATATTTTCATTTACCTCCTAGGACTAGGAGGATTCAGCTTTTTGGACTTACAAAAAGCAAGATAAAATTAGGAACTGCAGTGTATCCGGTTTAACCTCCATCAACCAAATAACCAATCTGGAAACTTGAGCGTCTATGTGAGAAGGGCAGATGGCAGGTGAATTGGGAACATTTGCTTCCTTGCTTTCTCATTGATGAATTTAGTCATCAAATTGAAATAGAGTATGAATGATGCAGAAAACTCTCCAGGTAATTTTTTCCTGCCAGGTCATTTACCTAATTGTCTAATGAGCTTGGCAATATTTTTTTGCTGTGGAATTTAAGACTTTTTTAAAAAGTAGATTACAAATCTAACTAGAAAACTGATTTTTTTTTATTTTGGGGAGGGAGAAAAGGGAAGGAGAAAGATAGATAGGATAAAAATCCTGATTGCTAAATTAATTCATCTAAGAGAAGCAAATTCTGCAGCAGTACCCACTCCTGGGAATGGAAGAAAGGGAGGAGATGATCTCAGTGACCTTCTTTACTCAGCAAACAGTCAGCCATATTTTGTACCAGCTGCTTATTTCATACATCCTTATGTGCTAGGCCAGGTTGAACACATTACAACAATTCTTCATGGACATGAGAAAGGGGAGAGGTCACCATGGTAAGGTAGGGGGAAAGCAGCTTTCTGGCTAATCAAATTGAAGAAGAGAGATAGTTTTTAGCTCAAGAGAATGAAAATAATGATGATGATGATGTCATTATTATCTAGTCTGGTCTGACAATAACACTACTTATATTATTTACTATTATTATTTCTAGTAGTGATAACAAAAACAAATCCACAATTATCTTAAAATTTATAGAATACTATTCACGAAAATCTAATTCCCAAAATTGTCCTCATCTGACCCCATCCTCTCCAGGTCTTGGTTTTAAGGAAATGTAATAAAATAAATCTCTGTATATTTCATGGTGCAGTTATAGGTTCATAGCCCTCATAATTTTCATCTTATAGGAAACATATCTGTTGACTACCCCCTGAAGAAGTGCTCTGATTTAAGAACAAAGGGCATAGCAGCATCAGGACAGGAATTGAGATAACTTATAAAAATGTGGCCAACATTTAGTAGGAGGTAGAAAACAAATTTGCAGATGAGTCACAAAGAAAAAGAATTTTTGGAACCTAAAGGATGCAACTATATACCAGAGAATATATTATTTTCTTTCTCCCTCTGCTGGCAGATAGTGGTAACTAGCTTCTGTAGTCACACCCATAATGCTGAAATCTAGATCTAGACTTATGTCTCAGACTGAGACCACAGCATCAATGGGTTGTTCTACTCATTCTTCAGTTAGGGGCTTTGGAAAGGAGGTGTAGTGTAATGGAATGTAGTGTAACCTGAATTTCCATCCTAACTCCAACATTAAATAGCTGGGTAGCTTTAAGTCAGCAATAAAATTAAATAAAAACAAGCAAAACCTCTCTGTGCCTCAGTTTCTCTATATATAAAATGATAAAGTTGGACTAGATGGTCTCTAAAATCTCTTTCAGCTCTATGATTGTAGGATTCTTTGCCACTTTGTGGTTTTAAATAAGTGGAGTCATTATTTATGTCTAAATAGATCTTTACTTGGGACCTCTTTATTTCTACATTGATATTTGATTTTTTTGTCTTCATCATTTTGTTTTCCCTATTTCTCCCTTATAGATTGTTTAAATTTCTTTAGGTAGTTAAAATAGTTTTTGCTTATGAGATTCTTTGGAAGAGTAGAAAGCAGTTCTGGAGGTCAGAGGATATTCATTTGAATTCAAATCCAAATTACTTTACTGAATTTATTAGCTTAACTTCTTTCAACATTATTTGTAAATGGAAAGGATTGGACTCTATAAATGATTTACTAGGCTCTCCTTCTATCTCTGTATGGTTACTAATAAAAATGGTAGCTATAATTCTGTTTATTTATTTATTTCCGATGGGCAATAAATAGGGTTAATTGTGTTGGACAGCTGTTGGAAAACAACTTCTTTTAATCATCTAGTAAGAGATAATGCAAACTTTAAATGAATAAAGAATGATAAACATAGATTTTTTATTTTAGGTTTTTGCAAGGCAAATGGAGTAAGTGTCTGAGGCTGGATTTGAACTCAGGTACTCCTGACTCCAGAGCCCATGCTCTATCCACTGTGCCACCTAGCCGTCCTAAATATAGATTTTTTAACACAGAAATTTGGAACTCTAAGTAAATATAGCAGTTGAGTTAATGGAGTGAATCAGAGAACGACTTGATTGGATTTAAAATCATGTTTGATTCTTTTTGGTTGAATTAGGAAATTTGGCACTGTTGAAAAGATGATGGATTGAGAACCCAGGAGGCTTCAAGATCTTTATTGATCTTTTCTACAGAATAGATTGACATTAGCAGAAAGGATGTATAAAAATGTCTTTCATTTTTGCTTTCAGAGTCTAATGATGAAAGAAGAAGAAGAAGAAACACTCCTCACTGTAGAAATAGGGGATTTTAAATCTGGAAATCACCTTAGGGATCATTCTTGGCCTTTTGCTTGAGACTACTAGGATAAAGAGTTTTGGTCAGAATGATCCTGAGATCTATCTATTAAATATTTAATGTAAAAAGCCTTCAAAACAGTCATTACTTACTTGGTGCAGAAGCAATAAAACTAGAGCTAGAAATGTGAAAGAATTCAGCTCCTTCACTAGTGTTTTCCCCTGCCCCCAAATAATTCTCCCGTGTAATGCTAGGACTCTAATGAAAAAGTTCAATAGTTTCAAAAAAATCTGAAATCATTTATTTTAAATCACTTAAAGGACTGAAGAAGGCACTAAAAATGTGCTATTGTAGTTTATAATGATTAAGTTTTCAATGCTGGGTAACAAATATGTACTGAACCTGAACTGATTATTGATTTGCATCTAGTTGCTGCCTCAATAGAGACAGATATTTTGGAGCAAAAGTAAAGGAAGGAGACTACATGTTGAACTTGTAGAATTTTCTCATTTCATAGATGAACTTTAAATTCAAGGTAAAACATGCAAAATTTGAAATATACAAATGACTGCACTAGACAAAGATGATCATATGTAGAGAAGTGTTTGTAGATGGATAGAACTAATTTCAACTTGAAATTCAGGGGAAGAACATTTTCCTTACTTGTGTCAATGAAGACAGCATCCACATAAATTTTGGTACAGAAGGAGCCCAAGATGAATCCACAGGCTGGTCCAAACACCAACATTGTGAAAAGGATCCCTGAAAGATGTAAAAATACAAACAATAAGATTTTTATTTTTAATCTTACTTTTATTAATACCTACTTTTCCATATTACTTTTTCTTCTGACACTATCCTTCCCACTCTTATACCTAGCAAGCTTGTCCTAGATAAGAAAGATTAAAAAAGAAGAAAAACAAAGTCCAATCAGTCCATTGAATCATTTACCATAGCTGACAGTATATACATATTCCATAACCATAGTCCTTCACCTTTACAAAGAAGAGAGGAAGTACACTTTTATAAATTCTTCTCCAGGTCCAATCTTGGGTGTTATAATTATAGTGTTCGGTTTCAAATAATGATTAGATTTAAAAGAATGAGAAAACTGTTTAGCACTAATCAGCAATGTGGCCTGGTTAGACAAATGTTAGAAATTGAGTTCAATGAACAATTTGTCCCCGAAAGACCATGTAAATTGAGAACCCAGGAGATTTCAAGTTCTTTATTGATCTACAGAATAAATTGCCATAGCAGAGAGGGCCTGTAAGATTCTCTCATTTTGCTTTCAGAAGCTGTGCTAATAAAGACAATCAGTCCAGATTAAGAAAATTTTAGATTTGGAATTCATTTTAGCGATCAGCTTTAGCAGAGGTGTGCTGATCAATGTTTCATAACTGGATGTGTAGAAAAATATGCAAAACATGCTTTTAAATTTAATTTGCATTATTAATATATACACTTTCCATCATTGTTTTAAGTCTAGAAAATCACCAAAGCAATAAACGAGTCCTGATTTATAGAATTCGATTATTTCCAGGTAACAATAGGCCCTCAGGAGCTAGTATCTGGTGACTCTAAGGTACCTTCTTTCCTTTGTCCTTTCTAGTAAAACCTCTCAATAAAATGGGAGAACAGCACTTATTCTTCTAGAGTAGGATACTCCTAGTACATTTTGTACTAATCTGAAAGTTGTTTTAGGAATGGTTATAGAAGTTTAGAAATATATGATATATATTCCAATATAAATATATAAAGGTTATAGAAACTATAAATCAATGACATACCATTTTTCAGTTAGAAGAGACATTGAGTACCATCTGTCCAACCTCTCAATTCCTACCATGCCAGATGCTCAATGTGGTGGAAGAACACTGGACTAAGTCAAAACAACTGATTTGAGTTTGGATTCCCTTTCATCATCAATAATTCAATTCAAAAAGCATTTGCTTACTTCCTGCTGAGTGTCAGAGATGCTAGATCTGGCATGTTAAGACAATAATGAAACAGTCATGTCCCTGAGAAGTTAAATTGTAGGATACAATGCTTTGTGTTAAATGTTCGATACAAAAATGAGATAATTGTTGCCCTCATGGAGCTTACTTTCTATAGAGGTCAATGGAGGAAGAGGATACAACATTTTTACAGATAAATTATTTCAGAGTGAAATGAGAGATTGGATCATCTTATAACCAGAGGAATGAGAAAAGGTCTTTCATGTTGCACCTGAGATATGAAGGGATACAAGGGTTCCAAGAGCTAGATATGAAGAAAGGGAATATTCTAGGTATTAGGGACAGCCTATATGAAGACACGAATGAAAGCAGGTTTATATGTAGTAGTGCATATAGTCATAGATTAAGTGAGGGGGATAATGTAAAAGCAGCCTGAAAAAGTAGACTGGAGCAAGTTTGGGAAGGATTTTTAAATGCCAGATACTTGTGTTTTATCCTGGAAGCAAAAGAGAGACAATGGCAGTTCTAGAGTAGATATATGACATGGTCAGATCTGTGCTTTTGGAATATTCACTTGGCAGCTCTCTGGGGGACAGACTAGAAAGAAGAGAAACTAGATGTTGATGGATCAGTTAGAGGGTTATTGGAAATGAAGGTAATAAAAGTCTGAATGAAAGTGGCTGTGGTATGAGGAGACAGAGGGAGAGTGATGTGAGAGATGAGCACTGACAACACTTGGTTAAGCGATTGTTCATGGTGGTTGAGTGGGGATGAAGAGTCCACAATGACTTAAAGATTGCAATCTAAGCTTACAAGGGAGATGGCAGTGCCCTAGAGAGAAATAGGCAAGTTAAAATGAACTTTAGAGAAAAAAGACTTGGATGTAATGAATTTGAGGCATCTTATGACATCTACTTACTGTGACCTGGGTGATCTTCCTAATCTAGGATTCTAGCATTAAAAGCTTCCATGCTCCCTAGTAGTTCTTGAACTCAACCTAAATTCCTGAATTATACATTCAATTTATTCCACAATATGGAGTCAATCCAGTTCAATCTCAGTTAAAAATCTCAGCTAACTTTTATTTCATAGACCTTTATTTATTCTACTTTCTAGTCAAATTGAATAGTTCTTCTCTTTTCCATCCCTTATTCGTCCTGCCCTTTCACAACTTAATATCTTTGTTATGCATACTCCTATCTGAAATAGACCTCTATTTTATCCAAATCTTCATCTGTGGCTATCCCTCCCCTTCCCTCTTCCCTGAAATTTTCAAAAAATTCCCATTTTGTCCTCACTCTCACCCCTACAATAGTTTATATTATCCCCAGTTTCCAGAAGAGGAAACTGAGATTGAGGGAATTTAAGTGATTTACTCAGGTTCAATCAGCTAGAAATGTCAAAGGTAGGATTTGAATAATTTTCTTGGCACTCTAAGTCTAGTTCTCTATGAGTCATGACACTGAAAATATTATTATTGACAAGATTCCAGACTAGTTTTTTGAGAAATAATTACTTTGCATGGTGTATGTGTGTGTGTGTGTGTGTGTGTGTGTGTGTGTGTGTGTGAGTTTGTGTGTAGGTGGCTTGGAGCATTTTCTAGTTAGAGAACCTGGTCTAAGCAGGATACAGAAAGAAGGAGAGTAATGGCCTGTTGAGAGGAAGGGGGCATTGGAAGTATCAAGAGAGGCTAGATTAAAAAAAAAAAACAAAAAAAGAAAAAAGGAAAAGGGAAGCAACTGCAGAGACAAATGTTTTCAGATTTCTATTCAGGCTCACCCTGAGGCAAAACTGTGAAGGGGATGATGTTCTCTCACATGACCTACTTCACAATTCTCACACTGAGATTCTATAGTTCTGTGATTCTCCTTTTTAGGACTGAGATAGATTATTGGGCAGATTTACAGGTACAGTCAAGAGTTTAGCAAGCAAACATTTTGTATCTCTTTACAAAGGAGGAATTTACAGGAGGCAGGTACAATAGCTGCTTCTGAGCCTAACTCCCAGCTTCAGTGGACCTAGAGCACACATGGACCTTAGAGATCAGGAGGTGGAAACCCTTCATTTTATAGATGAGGAAACTGAGGCCAAGAAAAGTGATGTGACTGGATTCAGGTCATATAGAGAGTAAGTAGCAGAGCTTCTCAGAAGCCAAGTTTCTCTGTGTCTCAGTTTTCTCAATCATAAAATGAGAAGACTGGATTTGTTCATCTAAATGTCCTTTCGATCTCTAGATTTACAATAAATACTGAGTTCTTGCCACTGTATTGTGTTATTTGTTACCTTCCAGCTGGCAATGATTGCCTATCCTATCCCCAACCACAGCTCCATCTCCCATCCCATTCTCATTGCCTTCTCTTGTCCTATCCTCCTTCTTTCCTCATTCTTATACGTATTTTCATTCTCAACCAATCCCCATCCCCATCCCCATCCCCACCCCCATCCCCATCCCCATCCCCATCCCCATCCCCATCCCCATCCCCATCCCCATCCCCATCCCCATCCCCACCCCCATCCCCATCCCCATCCCCATCAAAAGGCTATCAAAGGCTTCCTAGCATTTTTAAACAACATCCTCTTTGGCCAGTCCCTCAGTCCTCCCTGCTGCTCCAAGATGCTACTCAGGGACACCTGCTACAATAATCCACTTTATTTCCTGAAGATTTAAGAAGAGAATCAATGTGTGTGTGTGTGTGTGTGTGTGTGTGTGTGTGTCTGTGTGTGTGTGTGTCTGTGTATGTGTGTGTGTGTGTGTGTGTGTGTGTGTGTGTGAAGGATTGAGGGACTAGGATTTCAAGTTATTACTCAATCAGTGTTGATATTAAGATAATGGTAATTAATTAGGAGGCAGAGGATTCATAAAGATAAGGAAGGAAACCATTTGAACCTTTTAGGTGATTTAAAGATGTTATTAGTCGAATAGACAGTTACCATTTGAAAAAGAGACTAAGGAAATAGGGCAGGTTAGGAACATGAAATTTCCACAGTCAGTAGGGAAACTGAGAATTCCCACATACTGATTCCTATAACCTAGCTCTTTCTAGTTTGCCCTCTCTTTCAAGTCATGGGAAAGTGAAAAAAAAATTAAAAAGGTTTGTGGGGAAATAGCAAGACTGGCACTTGGTTTGGCAATCACAAGAGAGATCTGAATAGCTGGCTGCAGGGCAGAAAAAAAGCTGTGGATTTTTGATAAACCATTACCTGCACTCAGTATGGTTGAACCCAAGCTGAGGTTTCTCCATCAGTACCTATGCACTCACATTAGTAAGGCTTTGAAATGGTCCTGTTTAAATGGTCAAGAATAGTTCTCTCTTTCTTGACATGAGCGTAAATCATTTGGATCACTGCTTTTTAGTTCAAAGCTATTGAGTATGAATCCTGTAGGTAGTTAGAGATGGATAGATTCAGTAATGTCCTAAAAAGACACCATTTGGAGAGGAAGGGTCTTTTTCTCAGTTGAAAATTTCAAATGAAATTTCCAAAACAGACTCTTGGTCAGGTAAGCTGCTTTCCAACATTAATTGAAGTCTTACTGATAGAATAATGATTTTCTCTGGGTACAACCATTAGACCAAACCAACACACGCATTCATATCCCTACATACAAATACACACAAATGTTACAGAGGAAAGAATATTGAAATTTGTCATTGAACTTAAAAATTGTGATCAATGTCTTGATTCAGGTTTTGTCATTTTTTACCTATGAAATCTTGGGCACATCATTTAACTTTCTCTACCTCAGTTTCCTCATTTGTAAAATGAGGAATTTGAGCTAGTTTTCCTCTGTGATTGTTTCTTGCTCTAGGCCTAAGTAATAATTCAAAGAAGCACTTTAAGTTGGCAGAAATCCAGAAATCCATTTAAACAGTTGTTATTTCTTTTACAAAATAATGACTTTTCTTTTGAAGAAAATAACACTACAATAGACCAGGAACTATGTTATCATTTAGGGAAGAAGCATTTTCTGCTCTCATTCTGCAGCATTCTGTGGGTCATGCAATAATAGGAAGAAAAAAAACCACACTGTTCAGGAACTCAAATCAAGTGGTGATAGTCAGAGGGGGAATCTTCGTTCATTGTTGCTTACAAGGAAAAACACTCGTGATCTCATGCTGCCACCTGCTGTATCTTAGAAATGTGGAGCTTTCTTTGACCCAGTGGACTCCTGGTGAAGGAATCACAGAATTAACATTCCCAAGACTCCCAGAGGGCAGATCCCAATGGATCAAGACATTCCACGTTGTCATGATTCTAATTGCCACATGTTTTCCCCATATATTAAGCGTCTCCTCTATATGTGACAGTCAAATAGCACAAACAAAAATATACAGGCTCAATTCTGTGGAATAATCTTCAATTCCTTGGTCACCCTTGCTTTAGGAGCTTAATGATTTGTTGTAAAATTGAATTAAATGTAAACTTAAAGAGTTATGACAATACGTATGTAACTAGTTACTACTGGTAAGTGGCTTGGCCCCAGTGGAAATACATTTACTTTGAGATGGATATGTCATCTATATGTATATACATGCACATAAAAATTTCCATATATTTGTGTGGTGTGGTTTCATGTGAGTGATTCTTCCATTTTAACACTAATCCTTCTATTTGCATCTGCATTTGACAAGGCAACATGAGTGATTTGGCCCAAGAAATAAGGTCAGAAGTATGACTTAGGAGTATTCTGGAAATTTCAATTTAAATTCTTATTAGATATTAAGCTTTTCTCTTTAAGGGATGAATATGAAAACTAATATTTTGGGTAGAGGTAGGCAAGTTTTTTTTCTTTAAAGAAAGTGTTGTTATATTTCTGTGCTTACGTTTTGGTCCAATGCTATTAATTCTATGTTTCAAAGAGATTGAAGAAAGAGGGAAAGGATCCATATGTACAAAAAATATTCATAATAGCTCTTTGTAGTGGCAAAGAATTGGAAACTGAGTAGATGCTCATTAATAGTAAAATAGCTGAACAACAAATCCGTCCTTAGACACTTAATAATTACCTAACTGTGGGGCAGCTGGGCTGTGCAGTGGATAAAGTATGGACCCTGGAGTCAGAAGCACCTGAATTCAAATACAGCCTCAGGCATTTAATAATTGTCTAGCTGTGTGACCTTGGGCAAATCATTGCCTTAAAACAATAAAACTTAAAAAAATTAACTACCTAACTGCGTGACCTTGGGCAAGTCACTTAACTCTTGCGAAAACAAAAAAAAATACCTCAATATATTATGATATAGATATGTGATGGAATACTACAGTGCTATAAGAAATGATGGATCTGGTTTTATAGAAGTAGGGGAAAACAACTATGAAGTAAGTAGTGAGAGTGAAGTAAGTAGAACCAGAAGAACAATATAAATGTCTACAGCAATATTATAAAGATAAGTAACTTTGAAAGACTTAGGAACTCTAATTGACAGTCTGATCAATCACAATTCCAGAGGACTCAAGATAATACATGTTATCCATCTCCTGATAGAGAGATGAGAGTTTCAGAGTACCAACCACAACTCACATACACTCACATATAAACAAATATATTGAACATAGCTAAAGTAGGAAATTATTTTGCTTGATTATGTTTCTAAAAGGGGTTTTGTTTTTCTTGTTGGGGGTAGGTGGGGTGGGAGGGAAGGAATACAGATCTGAAAATAAGATTTAATTATCAAAGAAAGAAAACCTTGCTTTAACAGAATAGAATTCCAGTCCTAGTGCTCTGATCAATGTCAGTGTGGCTCTCAAGCATGACCTTTTCTCATTTGGAGAACATACCCAATCTGGAAAGAGCATTAATGGTTGGATGGATGGGGATGGAGTGGAGAGGCAATGAAGAAACTAAGGGGGTTTGGGTTACAGTTTTGCAAAGGTGCTTTTTGTTGGAGAAATGCTAATTTGTGCACATTAACTTCCTTTGTTCTCTGCCCAAGAATAATATAGGCATGTTTGATATTTCCATGAATGATCAGCTGCCAGAGATAAGGCAGAATTAGATAAACTAAGAATGTTTGACACCTGGAGACTGGCCCTTCTTAGCAATGTCAAAAGCAATTTTGATTTGTCAGAGTTAGGTAATCAGTAAAACTGGGAATTAATATCTGTATTACTACCAACTTTATGATTGAGGAGAATCATTTTAGCTTTCTGAATTGCAGTTGCCTCATATGTAAAATAAGTATGTTTATAATGTCCCCTCCCTCATAAAGATATTGTTAGGATCAATGGAGTAAGAATATGCTAAGTAACTGAAATAGAGGATCTTTTTATTTTTATTACTAATAATATTAATGATTTTACAAACCTTTATATTTATATTTATTTTATTTTTACTATTTTATTTATTATTTATATTTATAAATCTCCAATGAGGGCAGAAAAGTTGCTAATACATTTTAAAGCCACTTGTACCCTGCTACCACAAGATCTGTTGTATTCTTGAGTATCCAGTTAATGATAACTCTCAAGACTGGACTCAATGTTTCATTCTAGTGGTAACCACTGACAAAGTACTTTAGGTTTTATAAATATATGAGCTTTAAATATATGATCTCATATGATCCCTATGATGATCCTGTGAGGTATAGCTATGGTGGCTAGATAGCTATATTTTTAATTTATATTCAACAATGAATTTGAGATGTCTTTAACTCAGAACTACAATATCCCAACCTTGGTGAAAGAGCTTGAAGATATTAAAAGAAATATGGATGCCCATAAAAACAAAAACCAAAACCAAAAATAAAATCCATATTCTTAATATCAACACTTTGTAATGACTTCTGGATGGTTTTATCAAGATTTTGCCTTTATTGTTCAAATCAAAAACCATTATTACTACATATGAGAATAAATGATTTTCCATAAGTTGAAATATATTGTTGCCTTTCAGTCAAAATAACCTCCCCACCCCCATTTTCTTTATATAAGCTGAACTTCTAACCAAGCCTAGGTAATTATACATCAGATTTTGCTAAATGTTGGGGCAGTTAAATAGCTAAGTGGATAGAGAACTGGGCCTAGAGTGAAGAAGACCTAAGTTCAAATCTGATCTCAGTCACTCAATATCTGTGTGACCCTAGAAAGTTATTTAACCTCTATTTTCTTAGGAGGCAGCTAGGTGGACAGAGTACAGGACCTGGAGTCAGGAAATTAAGGTCAAATCCAGCTTCTGATACTTACTAGTTTTGTGACCTTGGACAAGTCACTTAAACTCCATTTGCTTTAATCTACCAGAGAAGGAGATGACAAACTGCTCTAGTATCTTTGCCATGTTGGTGGGTCATGAAGAATTAGACTCCACTAAATGACTGAAAAACTTCAAATTGTTGGAGAAAATGTTGCTATCAGCTTGATTCAATAGGATGGAAATGCTTTGGAAGGGAGGTACATTCTTCCTTTTTAAAAGAGACCTGTGTAATCCAGAGTTTGGGTGAAAGGAGTCACTGTTATACAGTAATGGCTCTAGATGCTCTTCAGGGGAAGAAAGATAAAGAGGGAAATTGACTCCTCAAAACATCTTTGATTTCTAATTTGCCTCCCTAGAGACTTCAGAGAATTGCCCCTTGGGTGAAATTGGGGTTTCTGTTGATTGGGCAAAATCTCATCTCTCTCCCACTTAAAGAATTCATTCACTCTTTAATTCTTGACACATTCCAATCCATAGAACTTTTCTAATAAATGAACAATCATTTATTAAAAGCTATCTCTGTGTGAAACATTGTGCTACACACTTTACAAATGTATCTCCTTTGATCGTCACAATAAGAATGAAAAGTAGGTTCTTGTTATTCTCTCCAGAAGAGACAGAGGAAACCAATAGAAGTTATATGACTTGCCCAGTCACCTAAAAATCTCTGAAGCTTGGGTCCATCTCAGGTCTTCCTGACTAGAAGTCCAGTGCCCCAAACTGAAACGATAGAGGCTCAGTAGAAACAGGAGTCTCCAGGCTACAATACACATCATGAATGTGGTCCCTCTAATGCTACCTCTATTTTTTCCAGATCTTCAGGTAGCTTTCTTGAATCTCAGAGTGAGACACTTGGTACACATTGAATTTAATCAGGGAACCATCAAGAGTCACTTACAGATCATAGGAAACTTGAAATCTCTATTACAAGCATCTCTAAGTAATTAGACAGGAAAGTTATATGAAGTCATTTCCTACCCAAGAAGTCTAGGAAAATTCAAAGTACTCTACATTTAAATTTTAGGGACTCAGGCACTTATAAGTCCTCAGAAGAATAAGGAATTTAACTAAGACTGGGTAGACAGAGTCCAGTATGTACCTTTCTCCAGCCATATTTCCATCAGGCCAACCTATTAGGAAGTTAAGCAAGGCTATTGTTCTCGTGCAAAGTCCTCAACTTTTATGGAAATTTTCTTTCCTGTCTTTGTATAGAGAGACCTAAAAATGCTTCAGTCTCTTTATCAAAAAAATGATTCAATTCAATAAACACTTATTGAGTTCTAAAGTTACAAAAGTTAGAAAGGACTATAGTCTTGACCCTCAAAGAGTTTATCAATTGTGAGGAGCAAGAGTCCCCAACCAAGAAGTGATACAATTTGTGCAGAGAAAATACAAGGGAAATGGGGATTAAGAAAGGCCTCTTTAGGGTATGGCATTGAATATATACTATTATATGTGATTCACCTACAGATATAGAATAACTGAGGCTACCTTGTAGTTAAATGGCAACATACTTTTTATGATAGTTTATTCTTCAAACCATATTACATTTCCTAAAAAGGTTGTTTATATTAAGCATTTCCTAATATGAGTAAATTTGTATTAATCAAATTCTGCCATCTAGCAAAAGTACTCCATAATTCAAGCTACTGAAGCTTTTGTCAGAAGCCATGTGCTGAGGCTTTGGACAGAAATAAAGAGACTTGCTTCCAGCCCAAGCTCTCCTAGGGGGTATTGACACATCTCCAGATACAAGCTGTTACTTCCACCCCCCAGTAGGTCATTCATTGCCAGGGCATCTCTTTCCCTCACTAAGTCATCCAAACCAAGGTCCTTGAGGGCTCATTAGGAAGGATTGAGTGAAAAACACAAAAATGGCTCAAGTAGTCTTCACTGATATTTGGCTCCTGTCTATAGGCCTAATGCTTGGACAACAGCTTCCTTCACAGTCTGTGGCTGGACATTCCAGAAGGCAGACCTTTGTCATTGCCTTTCCTTAGAGAAAGAGCACTGGGGTTTTATTTTGATTCTTGGGCTAATGAATTGCCTGCATCAGTTTGGAAAGACCAGAGTTTGTTACCTCCTGAGTTGGCTCTGGTCTCTTCTAATGGCTTCAGGTAGCAGGAGATACTCATTATCTGACTGTATCCACTTCAAATGAATTTTGAGGGCAGCTAAGGAGTCTCCCATGAGTGAGTTGACTGACTCATATAACTCTAGGATCCCTTCGAGTCATTTAATCCTGATTGCCTCCAAAACATAATTCTATAACTTCCAGGATTCCTATAACTCTAGATCCCTTTCTTATGAAATAGTATGGTTAAGTATAGTTTGTACTCCACTCCTGAAAGAAGGGGTAGGGTTTTTGTGGTTGATGTTAATATCAATTTACTGCCAAACATTATTTATTATGTGCAAGGCACTGTTTGGGGACTAGGTCTACAAAGATAAAGAAAGAAATAATCCTCACCATCAAAGAGTTTATATATCTAAGTATATAATTCACCACAAAGTTACAGGAGTTTACTCACAAAAAGAATCAATAAATTTCCTGCCAATTGTTAGGCAATGGAAAAGTCACTAGGTTGAAGGAAAAAAAGACAACTTTTTGAGTATTTCCTTCTTAACTTACTTTTGTGGACTTGAGTCAGTCATTTAATAAAAACAACTGCTATTTATAACAGTTGAAGGTTTTGATGTATGATCTCATTTGATTCTCACAAAATCCTGTGAGGTAGATGATGCAAGTATGTTACTATCCTCATTTTATTGACATACTGATGATCAGAGATCACTTATCTATTATTATACAGTGGGTGTCAAAAGGTAAGATTTCAAACAAGATCTTTCTGGCTACAACTCCATCATGCTATCCAATACACCTTACGATTAGTTATCTCTTGGGGTTGTTGTGAAGATCAAATGAGATAATGTTCAAAAATTATTTTGTAAACTGTATTCTATAATTGTAAGCTATTAAGGGACCAATAATGTGGAGCACACATTCTGGGGGTAATGATAGTTTTAATTCTGACCTTCAAAGGGTCACAATCTTGACAATCAATAAACAAAAACACCTATTATATACCAGCCTCTGCAGAGTGCTGAGGATACAAAAAGAGGCAAACTACCTTCTAGGTAGGAGCTTACAATCTAATTGAGGAAATGCGGGAAGAGACAATATGTATATATATATATATATATATATATATATATATATATATATATATATATATATACAGAGCAAGCTATATACAGGTTGCTATTTGTCATTTTTCAGGAAGGATCAGGTAGGAGATATCATGATTTGCAAATGAATTGGATTTAAATGAAAGAGGGCTATGCAAAGTCACCAAGAAATAAATTACAGGGGAAATCACTCTTCTAATGCTAGAAGGAACTTTGGATACCACCTCCTCCAATCTGTCATTTATAAAGGAGGAAGCTAAAGCCAACATAGGTGATTTGCCTACCATGTGAGTAAATATCTGATAAAATTATTGTGGACTGATAAAAGTTCTAGGAGGACAAGAAATATTGTTGTTGTTATTGAACTGATTAATCCATTACTAGAGTTTCTGAAAGACTAGTCTAGCAATATTCATCTAAGTAAATAAGTAAGGGACATAATACACTACCACTTTTATACAAGGAATCAATCACTTGTTAACTTATTGTCAGTTGGGCATAGGTTGAGTTATTTGATCAGTAATCATGATGGATTTTTTACATTTATATATACTCCTTCCCTTCCTGATTTCTTTGTAACCAAGGATCCATCTATCTTTGTAATCTGCCCAACAGAGGGATAAGCCTGTGGCCAGAGAGTCTGGATCTCATAATCTCTATGTGCAAGGACCCTATTCCCTAGTACAGGATGCCCAAGGGAACTCACTAAGAAGGTATTGTCTGAAACATAGCATCCTTTTAATGCCTAATTTCAGTCTGCAGTATAGCCCATAGATAAACTCTCCTCAAGGAATATGCTTGTGACACAGGGGAACATTAACATGGAATAAACCACAAGAGTCTCATCAACTTTTTTCCAACAATGCATTGCAACAAGTTTAGAAATACAGATCAAGAAATGAGTTCTGGGGGGGCAGCTAGGTGGCACAGTGGATAGAGCACCAGCCAGGGAGTCAGGAGTACCTGAGTTCAAATCTGACCTCAGCAACTTAATAATTACCTAGCTGTGTGGCCTTGGGCAAGCCACTTCACCCCATTTGTCTTGCAAAAAATAAAAAACAACTAAAAAAAAAAAGAAATAAAATCTAGATTGGTTTATAGGCAGCCTCACAGAGGGAAGAGAAGTGAATGCATTTATTGGGAATATTTGCAACAGTAGCTGCCTTCTTGTACTGCAGATCAACCGAACTGTTTTCCTGACTGTGGTAGCACATAGAAAGGGATGAAGTTGATTCGCCCACAAAAAGATGTTAACTTCTGACCTTGTGCTTTAATCAACCAAAATACACATCCACTTTACTTGACTGTATAATTAGGTGCTGTACATTTTCTCAATTCTTAACAATTCCCTCTAGCTTGTTTTCATTTGTTTTGAAACATTTGACATGTTTTTTCAACTTTTAGTTATTTCCTGATATATTCCCCCCAACACACCCAGTGAAACTTTTCTTAGAATTTTTATACCTGAAAGCTTAAGCAACGTTACACTGTGTTTTATAGTAAGCCTGTGAATAAATGAATGGGAACATTTTTTAAGGATTTTCTACATGCCAAACATAAAAGCTAAGCATTAAGGATTCGAAAGAAAAACAATTTAATTCATTAACTTAGCAACTACTTACTGAATGTGTATTATATGCAAATACTTAGCTGTGAGAGGACCTGAAGATGAACAAGGCAGGGTGTTGTCCATATGTCTTACACTTCAATGGGGGAGATGACAAATGCATTAAAGCCAGGATGCCTCCTGGTATATTAAAAAAATGTGCAGTACTTTAGATCAAGAGAATTAAATTTAATCCGGGCTCAAATACTTCCTGTTTATCTATGGACAAGTTACAACTTATTGGAGTCTTAAGCTTTCCTCTGTAAAATGGAGATAATAATATTCATACTACTTTACAAGGTCTTTTCCAAGAAAGTGCTTTGGAAACTTTAAAACATTATGGAAATGTGTGTTTTTGAATACAGCTTGTTTCTTAAACTTTTATAGGAGGTCCAAATAAAGTGTTATGGGAGGTCCTAGGAAAGAGATATACTCTTGCTTTTTGTGGGGAGTAAGAATCAGGGAGAAGTTCATAGCAAAGTTAATCCTTGAGCTATTTTTTGAAGATCACTTTTTTTTTTAAATAGTGGGATGAGGGGCATCTGGGTAGTGCAATGGATAAGGCACAGTCCTTGGAGTCAGGAGGAACTGAATTTAAATTCAGCCTCAGACACTTACTATCTGAGTGACCTGGGCAAGTCAATTAACCCTGATTTCTCCAAAATAAATTAAAATAAATTAAAATATAAAATAATAAAATAAAATAAGGAAAAAGTGGATAAACAAATATGAATTGCAAATATGGATCAGCAAACAAGTTTGCTGAGCCCACAGGAATTTTTTTTAATTAACTGGGATAAGTAGTAGCAGATTAAATCCTTAAGTCAGTAAGGGAAAGGAAAATTGCAAAACATAGAGTCTTTGCTACATAGGGGAAAGGTCAGATGTACTGAGATTTTTCTAGAATTTAAGATTTTCCTGAAATTTATTTCTTTAAAGTTTTACATCAGTGATTAGCTTGTTCCCTTTATCTTCATCTGTGTTAAGTATGGGAAAACCTTTGCACTAAAAATAGGAAGAATGTGTGTGAAATTCATATTTATTTTCTTGCACTGGAATCCTGTCTACAGGACTAGAACACCCAAAATCAGTAGGCTGCTGATTTTGGGTAGAAGCACAAAAACAAGAATAATTATATACTGAGAATATTTGTATTTACTATATAGAATACTTCCCAGAAATGATTTCATTTGATGTTTTCTACAGTTCTGTGAAGGAGGCAGCATAAGTATTATTTTAGTACTTCATTAGATCTATGATTTCAGGAGAGTAAGTATATTTCCAGTAACCCTCCACCAGACCTTCAGTGGATGATATTCATAATTATTACACTTAAATAAAGAAAAATCCAGTATTACCTCATGTTGATAACCTCTCTGATTTTAGCTAAAGTGGCTGTCCCACACACTGAGAGAGACACTGGGCTCATAATAAAACTTATCCAATTTGATAGGACAGAATTTGTTTCTGGTAGAAAAATCTGGGAAGCCTGATCCTATGCTATCATTCTCTGGGTGGGCAAAGTCTTTAAGAATTCAGGGTCATTTCCATGCCAAGAAGACACAATAGAATAGGACTCTAGAGGAGAGGTATAAATATTATTTTCCATCAATAAAAGAAAGTTATTCTCTCAGAGAGGTATATGGCTAAAAAAAAAATCACACAGTGGATAGAGTCAAACTTCAACTTGGATTGAGTGACTCTCCACTAACTTAAACTTTGGGTGGCAGTAGCTTAGTGATTCATCTGCAAAACAATCTAGAACTGGAGGAAGAAATAAAAAAGGGAGAAAGAAGGAAAATGGAAAAATTATGATTTTTTTCAGGACATAATCTGAGAGTAAGATTACAATAAGCACTGATGCTATGTAGCTTAATACTAACTTGGGATTTGTGGGAACTGAGAGAATCAAAACTGCCAAGTCAAACTGCAAGAGTAACAGATGTACATGTATATACAAGTTTATTCTAGGCTTCCTATGATTTTCATTCAGAATGATCCTAGGTCCCGAGAGGCAAGTTTGGCTCAGGATATATTTCTCCACTAGAGGGGAGTGTCTGACTAGTTGTGTGGGAGGTCAGGCTCTCTAAGCTGCAAAACTTGGGGAGTTTTGCTGCCAAAGAAAATTTCCATGGTTTGTTGGCTCTCCTTTCCCTTTAGTGTTAAGTCCTTCCCTCAATTTGAACACAATTCCATTCTGACATCTGACAGGTACGTATTTTCTTTCCAAGCTGGATCTCTGTCATCGGTTCATGAATAAACCAATTTGCAGAAGAGCAGTGAAACATGCATTCCCTATGTTTTCAGGTCTTATTTCCACATTCAATTATATTTGATTTGCTTCAACAAGTACTTATTAAGAGCTCAGCTACCATGTATCAGGTACTTTACTAGATTCTGGAGACACAGAAGAAAACAAACTAACCAGTCCCTGTCCTTAAGAAATTTATATTCAATTTTCTAAGCACATAGAAAATTAAGTACAAAATAAATGCTAAGTAATTGGGGGCACTAACCAAAGGGGAAAAAAGCTTGCTAGCATAGGCTTGCTTTGGGGGGGTAATTTTTAGGCTGAGCTTTGAAGGAAGTTTGGGAGTGCATGAGGAAGAGGGAGGAGTGAATTCTGGTCTCATCAGGAAGTACAGTTTATTCAATGGTAACTAAAGGGAAATTGGAGAACAGTTAGGAGGTTAGTTTTGCTGCTGATATCATTTGGTTTCATCTCTCAATGAAGCAGTGAAGAGTGGAGAATTTGTCCATTTGGACACCAAAGTTAGAGAAGTCCATTTATTTTGTCTGTAAGAAATTGTCCATACTCTCATATTGTTCAAAGCCCTAGAAGTTTTGGTGGTCTGTTTGTGTTGATGGTGACAAATATAGCAAATGATAACCAAAGCATCTCAAAGATCTCAAAGTAAATATCAGAAGGGCATTTCGAAAAGTGCAGAGATTTAAAATAGATTTAAATTGAATCTTTAGCTTTGGAAGGGACCAATTGCCTGCCTGATACACAAATATCCATTGCAACATCTTAAGAGATCACAAAATTCAGCTTGAAGCCTCTTGTAGTTGGAAATTTATTCGTCTATAAGCTAGGCTACTTCTTTGTTGGAAGTTTCTAATTACTGGAAAATCATTTTTATATAGTATGCTTTAATTTGCTTTTTTGCTAACTTTCACCCTTGATCTTGTTTTTTCCCTCTGGACATAGGAAATATTTAATTTTTTTATCCACAAGGATTATAGGACAGAGTATTAAAAATTTGGATTTAAGGAAAGGAGGAAGTACCTTGTAATTTACTTATATCACTGTCTTTGGGGTCATTGAGAAAATACTGCCTTCTAGTAAGAATACTTAACCATAGAAATTTCAATATTTCATAATAACTTTCCCTGCCCTTCTGACTGAAGCAATCAATTAATAAGCATTTATTAGGTGCCTACTTATAGGTCCTGGAGATAAAGATACCAAAAAAGATATAAAAAAAATGAAATAATCCCTACCCTCAAGGAGTTTATACTGAACTAATTTGGATTATATCCTCAGTTCTGCTCTTAACTCCATGTGTGATTTTGGGCAATAAAAACCTCTCATTTATTACATGCAGAGGATGCATTAAATAATCTCTAAGGCTATTTCTAGCATTAAATTAAATGGGACCAAGACAGAGTTACCTTTAATGGACTTTCACTATAGAGGTAAAACATAGGATAATACATTCAGAGATGAAAGAAACCTTGAAGACCCTGGTCAAAGTCCCTCATTTTACAGATAAGGAAAATGTTGTTTTTGTTTATTGTTGTTTGTCCTTGAAAAGGATCCTGACCTAAGAGAGTTGACACCATGACTGTGGTTGGGGTGGGGTCATGGTGGTAGCAGGACAGGGGTGAATATGGAAAGCTTTGTGAAGGAAATGACAATGAAGGAGGGCAGAAAATTCAGCTGAAGGAGATGGGGTGTTTTTTATAGGGGGCTTTTGCATTATATAGATGTCTCATTGTTTCAGACCTATAAAATACTTTCAGATATACTAATGTGGTTCTATAAATATTTGTTCATCACCAACTCCTGTTTTTTCCCCAACTGTATGCTTAGTATTTTGTTCTATATAAATAAGGATACAGCAGGGCCTCTGCCCTTAAGGCATTTCGCTAGTAAGGAGATAAGATAATGATAGGAATTTTGGGGGAAAGTTTTTCTTTGTAGGATGCAATAATTAAAGAAACTTCATGGATAAGACATGATGAAAATCGAGTCTTGAAGGAAGCAAAAGATTTGGATTGGTATAGAAGAAATGGAAGATATTTCATAGACAGGATAGTAAGAAAAAAAGAAAAAAGTCAGATATGGAATGGCTCATAAAGGCAAAAAAAAAAAAATGAAGAAATTGCTTTAATGACCTGAAGTGTCTCTAAACTGGGGAGAACGTTAGATAGATAACACAGGGTCATTTGATTTTAAGTCCTAAATTAAGCCCTAATAGAAAAAGTATGGATAATTGATATAAAGACTGGGGGTGTTTGGAATGACCTAATAAACAATGAAAGAAAAACTTTAGAATATGATAAAAATTAGGAAAATGAATGTGACAGAGAGAGGTTTGGACTTGAACCCTACCTCTGATGGTTATATTAACTGAATAAATTGCAAATTAGTTCCAAAAGTAGAGGAGATTTCTAAAATGGTAGCTCTGTTTTTGTCCTATTCCATTCAAACGAACCAATCAGCTAAGTATCCAGAAAAGAAAACAAAGACTTGACTTGTTATAAATGTTTGGAGGAAAAGGGGGTCTTGAAAGCTGGTGGTTCTAAGGAGATGACTACAGTAATTCTATAATACTAAGAAGCTCAATTTGCCAAGGCACATTAGTACTGCTCCAGGTGTGAATGAGACTGCCTTATGGACTAGGTCATCATTTTACCATTTTGGAATATTTGAATTTCCTCCAACCCTTGTAACAGTAGTGAAGGCTAAGTATATATCATATTGTTTTTTAGTGTAGGCACATTATGTAAAAACTAGGCATTCCCCCTTGTGTTCTTGGCAGCAAAATACTAGTTACACTATAAAAGTAAAATTTACTTATTTAAGAGGTCTCTCCTGCCTCATAATCCTGATGGGGACTTTCATCCACGTTGAGAGCTTTAATGAATTTTCACAGCACCCATGAGGAGGTGTATGTATGTTTTGATCCCAGTTTTGTAAATGAGGTTTAGGTTTAGAAGTTCAAGGTACAAGGAAATTGGATATCCAAGGCAGGACTTGATTTAAGAAGAATTAGGTTAACGTGCGTGGTCTGGATGTGTGTGTGTGTGTGTGTGTGTGTGTGTGTGTGTGTGTGTGTGTGTGCAGAATACATCATAAAACACTGCGTTTGGGACGTGTGCCAGGCTCCCAGACTATAAGGGGATACCAAATACCACCCCTTACTTTTAGGCAAGGCTGATAGCCCAGGCCTCTAGCCAATGTATTCAGTTTTTCCACTGACAGAGTGAGCACACCACAGTTCCTGGGAAACAGCTATTTGTCCTGGCTGGCCTTCCTCTAATCCTTTTGATCCACTTTTCATAATGCTGTTAAAAATTGTATTACTGTTTTTTTTTCTTAATGGAGACTGTGACTCTTTGATGTTGAAGGGAGACCTTAGTTATATAGGTATTTTTGTTCCTTAACATATTTAAATAAAACAGAAGGGTATAATTTATACGCAAAAGAACAGGTTGAACCAAACTTTGTCGTGGACTATGAATTAGATTCCCTTTGGCTGTTCTTACTTGGAAACATTATATTCTTTCCCAGGAATACTTAATCTTAAATGCTAATTAATCTATCTAGGTTACATGCTCTCTCTATGATCCCATATGGCAGGCTGTTCAATATATTACACAGGTCTTTTACTTGTTCCCATGTCTTCCTTAACCACCCCTTTTAGGAATTTTATTCCTCCAAAAAAACACATATAGAAAATTAAGGAGAATGCTTTTGGGGTTGTCAGAGAAGCTGTTTATATCTAAAGCAAGAGCAATTGATTTTAAGAAAATCAATGAAAGGAATGAAAATTGAGTGATTTCAACTGTGGAAACACTTCAGACCAGCATCTGTCCCCCAAATAGTTCTAAAGTTTGAACATTCTGTCCTTAATCAGAATCTCCCTTTTCAATGATTTTCTCTGAGAAATGAGAAGTAAAATTTAAATACTTCATCTCATCACCAGAGGGAGCTAGACAACACCATATCTGCTACAAACTGGACAAACGCAATAGAATTATTACAGATTGTGCATAAGGGCCTTGCAGTTCAAGAGGGGGACAGAAATGTGCTTGCTAATCCTGAACAATTTTTTTTTCCATTTCATCATGTTAGTTTACATTTCACCAAGTTATCAGATGATATTTGCTAGTCTGACAACCAGGAAGTTAGCTTGTCCTTTTGGATAGTCTAACCAGAAAAGGACATTCACAACCTTAGAATTTAAATACTCATAAAGAACAAATGGCCTTGAGGTCTGATGACCATTAAGGAGAGGCAAATGATTGTACATTCTTCCCAGGTTATTGTCTTCAAATATATCTTCATGGCAGAGAGATCATGGCTGTTATATGATAAGGTCACTGACCATATGGTTCAAGATAGCGTTTATGCTCAGAGAGGCCAGAGAGTTTAAGGATTTATGGCAATATCAAATGACAGATATGTGGATCAGACATTTATCTTCTTTGATCTCTTTCTAACCCTGATTTTCTATTATAATCTTGTTGATCAAAAAGTAGGGTATTTGAGATCGATGTATTAACTACATAGGGAATTCTTTCATTCAGTTTAGTTGAACAGCAGAACAGACGGATAGTCAATAAACAATCATTAAATGCCTACTATGCACCAAACACTATACTGAGTGTTAGGGATACAAGAAAGATAGTAGATAGTCCCTACTTATGAAGAACTCATAATATAATAGAGGAGCTAACATTTAAAAAAGTATGTATAAAGAAACTAGCTACAGGATAAATAGAAAATTATCAACAGAAGGAAGGCACTATAATGAAGAGATTGAAAATGGATTCCTGTAGAAGCAGGATTTTTTCTGAGCCTTGAAGGAAGCCAGGGAAGCCAGAAAGTAGATATAAGGGGAGTAGGAGGAGAAAATTCTAGGTTTTTGAGGGAAAGCTAGAGAAAATACCCAAAGCCATGTTCTGGGAACAGCAAGGAGATCAATGTCACTGGATAGGAGAGTATATGATGGGGTGTGGGGGATTGGAGTAAAAGGTATAAGAATATTGAAAGATAAGGGAAATAGATTATAAGGAATTTAGAAGTCAGCTGACTTTTGTATTTGATTCTGGAGTTTATGGAGTAAGGAGAGGTGGTGGTATGTGTATATAACATAGTAAGACCCAGTCTTAAAGAAAATCACTTGACTGTTGAAAGGCATTCATTCATTCATTCATTCATTCATTCTACAAACTTCAAGTGTTTAGTGTTTCTAGTATACTAGTCTAGGTTCTAAGGGAGCTACAAAGATAAACATGTGTCCTGAATCTCAATCATCTCAAAATTGAGAAAGTGAGATAAAGCACATGCATATATAAATATTTGGATATATATATTTGGACATATAAACACAGATGAGCACTATGAGATCAAATTAGGGAGAAATCACTAGATGGGGACTGGGAAAACCTCATGAAGCAGGAACCATCTGAGTTGTCCCTGAAGGATAGGTAGGAAGTCATGACCAGAGTTAGAGAAGGAGGACTAAGATAGGAAAGCATAAAAATGTGTTTAAAAGTTGAAGAATAGAGAAGTAAGATGGGGTAAGATAAGGCTATATAGTTGGAAGACAATCAGTGCAAGAAAAAGGAGTTTGGGGTTTATTCCAAAGGCAATATATATTTCTGAATTAGGGGTGAACATGAATCTTAAGAGGCACTTTGGTAAACTGGAGTATTTCCCAATTAGTCCTATGAGACATAGCCAGAAGAGCAAAAGGATATTGAGCCTCGGGAGGGAAAAAGCCTTAAGATGGCATCATGGTTACCTTTAAATATTTGGAAATCTCTCACGTGGCAGAAGAATCAGATTTATTCTATTGTTCCAGAAGATGAAATTAGGACCAATGATTGAATGGAAGTTATGGGGAGACAGATTTTAGCTCCATATGAGGACTAACCCTTCTAAAAATAATTCTTGTCTAATAACAGAATGTGCTATCTCATTGTAAGGACCTTCACTGTTACACTCCAGGGGATTCCTGTATACAGTACAGAACTGGACTTTTGATAGCCTCCAAGGTCTCTTCCAACTGTGAGATTCTAGGATTCTAATCTGGGTAACATGGCTGCATTTCAGACTTTCACCCAACCCTGCTGCAAAATGCAATGAATGAAAATGCACTTTACATAGCTGCTCTGAGCCAATGGTTTGACATACAATTTCAAAGGAATGGCGGCATCGGGTGTCTGAATGCAATGTGCTGAGAGTGCAGGATGCAGCAAGAGCTCCACACAAGGACCGATCAATCACTCTAGCCATTGCCCTCCCCCCAGCCCTTCATCCAGATACATGCCCTGTTCTACTACGTTCTTCTCATCTTCACAACTCTCTGGTTGATTTGGGGACTTCCATGTAATTTTTGTCTCCCTCAACTTCAGGAAGTGCTTCCCATGGGGGAAAATAAGGATTATGCCTATGCAAAGCTTCTCTAGATAAATGTGAGCATGAAGATAACTGCACCCCCCCCCCCCCAGGTTCTGAGAAAGATTAACTCTTTAAGATCTAAGGAGAGTACCTGGATATATTCTGCTAGTTAGAGGGCTGTGAAGAGCACTTCTCCCCTTGCCCCCTTAGAACAACAGCTCTCTTTCCATTCAACTCCTGCTGCCATCACCCAAGGAAGCAGCTCTTGAGAAAATGGGACCTGCAAACTAAATCTGCAGGGGCTGCAGTCCCTGCCTTCTCAACAGTCACAGCTACAAAATCAAATGGTTTGATAACAGAAATAGTTATGATTTTATCAATAGAAATACCATTTAAAAAAAAAAGATGCATTACCATTTCCTTTGCTACTGTATACTTAGTACCACTGAGTTTTTCCATTTGACTTGAAATTAAAATCTCTTAAATGAGTTGTGTCTCTCTCACCCTCTTCCTCCCCAAAATAGCTTTTTTGAGAAGAGTGACTGTCTTGCTTTTCTGTTTGTGTCCAATAAAGTTATTTTCTTTCTCCTTTTCTTTCTTCCTTCTTTTCTCTCTCCCTGCCCCCCCCTTTGTTTTACATTGAAATATAAGCTAGCATGGGACATGGAGGGTTGCAGAGTTCCCTGGTCAAAGTAAAGAAGAAAATTGGAACATTTATCCAGATGATTTTCTACATTATTGAGTTTTTTTCTCTGAAATAGGGGCACAATTATATGGAAAACTACTTAATTCTCTTTTTTAACTTTGTTAGTCTAAACCTAAGTGAGGGGAAAATTTGTTCAAGGAATACTACTAATCTACATTTATAGAGTATTGTACAACATTACCAAAGTGCTTTTCTCCAAACAATCCAATGACATAGGTAAAGCAGATATTCTTATTACCCTTTTCTCAATGAAGGATCTGAGACTCTGAGAGAAATCTTTTCAGGATCATATACTTAATGTCCAAGATGACTTTGAACATTAAACCTCTCTTTTTTCCAGCTTCAATGCTTTTTTCACTAGTCTATGGAGTTTCTTTAGGAAAGAAGACAAAGATATTTTTTTTCTTTACCAAGGGGATTTTGATCATAACTTACAGCTTGAATTTAATGTTTTAAAATAGAAAGATGAGAACTTCACTATTGGAAACTAGAAATTGAGATTTCCAAAAGTATTACCATCATCACTGTAGATGGCAATTTTATTTTCTGTCTTCTGCAGGGAGTTGGATATATAAGTTCTGGCATTTTTTAACTTGGCTTTGAATAATTAGTTTCTAAAGCAACTAGCTGTGGAGAGTGCAGATAATCTCAAAGTCCTGCTAATCCCACATTTTCTTAAAACTCTAGGGGACTTGGTGTGCTCTAGCCTTCTGGAACAGATTAATGTTTTGTTTTGTTTTTTAATTGCAAGAGGCAGTGAGGCAAAATGGATAGAGTATTAGATCTGGCACAAAAAAGATTTGGGCTCAAGTCTTGCCTTTGATACATTCTAACTATATGACCATGGATAAATCATTTATTTCTCCATGTCCCTAGCAGAGGACACTGCCCAAGACCATTAGGAGGTGTCCAAAGTTTTACACATTGATGAAATCACTGATCCAGATTCTGCCTATCATCCAAATCAATGTGTTATCATTCTTGATTATGCATACTACTCAAATACTAAAATGGATCTGCACAGATCATAAACCATTCATGTCTGCATATCCTATACAACTCTTGATCAATGATCTTCTTCAGTTCACCACAATGGATTTACCCAATTGTCTACTAGGCATTGAACAAGGTTCTTGCATTTAGAATACCAAAAATTATACTCACATCTACCAAAAAATCTAAAAAACTGTGTGACTTTAAGGACCTTCCATCCCCTTTTCCCCTATTCTGTCACCATCGTTGCAGAATCACAATTGAGAACTTAATAACTATTTTGTATTTTTTTTTGTTTTATAGCCTGAGGTATGATTATGAGACCATATTTATAGAAATGTTTTTTCTTTTGGTATCAGGATGAGACTTTTCTTATCAGAAGACTTTCTTATCAAGAGGAGACTTACTCTTATTCTCAGCTGTGAAGTCTAAAACAGTTTAGAGGTAGTTTCCAGTTTAATTTTTATAGGAATAAGAATTTATAAGGCAAGAGAAAGTATGTGACTTTTTCCTTCACCTTCCCATCCTGTTCCCTAACAGTTATCCTGATTTCAGTCTACAAGGCAGCTGATATAGTAAATGTTTGCTGATTGAACTGATATTTTATTACAAGAGAAGAGGAAGAGACAAGACTAGGGTAGTTCAAAGTTCTCTGATTAATGGCATTATTTTTAAAGTGAGAAAAATGAATAAATGAGTCAATCTCTCTCAATAAATTTCAAATAACATATAAGTGACATTTCTCCCTACATTCTCTCTCTCTCTCTCTCTCTCTCTCTCTCTCTCTCTCTCTCTCTCTCTCTCTCTCTCTGGCAGAGATGAGACTACAGCTTAGGTCTCATGTTTCCTAATTCAGGACTTTTTGTACTACATCATTCTGTTGTAGATATCATAACTTAAAAGCTGATGAAGGAAGCAATGTTTTGTCTTTCTGGGATAATTTCCTTTTTTTTTCTTTTTTCAAGGCAATGGAGTTATGTGGCTTGTCCAAGGCCACACAGCTAGGTAATTATTAAGTGTCTGAGGCTGGCTTTGAACTCAGGTACTCCTGACTCCAGGGCCAGTGCTCTATCCATTGCGCCACCTAGCCGCCCCCAGATACTTTCCTTTTAATCAACAATTTTATTAAACCTTGTCCCACTAATTATTTTTGAATGTGTGGCATCAGATAATTTCCCTCCCATAACTCCAACCACTGTCTCACACTATTTTAAAGATTAATACAGCAAGTTTAGCCCCTACTTTTATTTTTCATGAGTCCAGACTCTGATCAGATATAAAAATTGCTTTCTATACTCTAGCTACAATCTTCCATATTCCGACCTTTTTTTTTTCAAAACTCTATTATGCTGGTGCGGCTAGGTGGCACAGTGGATAGAGCACTGGCCCTTGAGTCAAGAGTACCTGTGTTCAAATCTAGCTTCAGACACTTAATAATAATTACCTAGCTATGTAGCTTTGGTCAAGCCACTTAACCCCATTTGCCTTGCAAAAACCTAAACAAAAAAACAAACAAACAAAAAAAACCCAACCTCTATTATGCCTAGCAAAGTGGGAATGAATGATGTTCCTTTAAACTGACCTGGACTTTTCTCATTCATTTCAGTTTTCTCTGCTTGGGATGTTTGGGCCCATATTTTCACTCATCAATATCTTCCTCATCCTTTAAAGTCTGGCTGAAATGCCAAATCCTTCATGAAATATTTGTGATCTTCTAAATAGGATATCCACATTCTTTTTTCTGAGCCTATACTGTTTGAACAGAATGACTCTTAGTATTCTATATTAAAGTTACTTGTCCTTTACTCCTTACTTGATTATAATTTTCTTGAGGACAGAAACTGTCTCATTCTTAAAGGATATTGAGAATGTGACTTCACTGGTATTTGCAGCTGGTTCTACCAATGCTCTTCTGTAACTTCTCTGTAATTTATAAGTTGGGAGATTCATTTATAGCCTTGATAATAGAGTCACACAGCTAGTATTTATTAGAGAAGACTGAAACTAGAACTTTCTAGTTTTATGACCATTTTTTATGCATATCTCAATATTGTTTTTATTCTGAGACTAATTAAAATGATTCTTTCCAAGACCTCTAGGTATTTCTTATTAGTTAAGTCTTACTTAAGTACTTCTCAAACCAGAGGCCTTTACTGATTCTTTAATAATTTCTTGAATACATGTTTCTCCATTGAATGGAAGCTTCTTGAGATCAAGAACATGGAGGTATTTTTTGTTTGTTTAGGGTTTCCTGATTTGTTTTGCTCTTAATCTTTGTTTTCCTAGCACAATGATTGAAATAAATCTTAATAAATGCTCAATGATTTGAATTAAAGTGAATTGGATTATTCATTGTTGTATATTCTATAGCTACTAACACAGTGTGTAGAATGTAGAAAGTTCTCAGAAAATGTTTTGATGCCTTATGATAAATTATATGTTGTTGGAGACAACTCAAATGCCTGAATTCTCTTAGTTGAGGTTGGGGTAAAATGAAGTACTCATAAGTCACTTAACAATTTACAGAATTGGGCTTACTTTGCTCTATCATAGAGAGGTTATTTGACAACCCCCCCCTTCTCTATTTGGAAAAAAAAAAAAGCCTTGCCATGGGGCAGGATATAGTTAAGGAAAGGGTGAGGCATTCAATCTTCAAAATTCCCCAATCAGGAGGGGTCCCAACTTCTTCTGGCTGAGAACTTTTAATGCCCTTAGATGACTGGGAAGATGCCTCAGGGAAGATGGAGACAATCAGGTCCCTGGGGACAGCTTTGTTTCCTTTCTGGGAAAGCTAAGCTACGTTACAGGAAAGAAGGAGGAAAGACCTGGGTCTATTCCATGGGCAGGGAGAGTCAGAAAGGGAAGAAACTAGTCTCAAGAAGGCAAACCCCTGAGGGTCAGCCATATATCTTTGTTGTTGTTGTTTTTTTTTTATTTTTAGGTTTTTGCAAGGCAAAATGGGGTTAAGTGGCTTGTTCAAGGCCACACAGCTAGGAAATTATGAAGTGTCTAAAGCCAGATTCGAACCCAGGTACCCCTGACTTCAGGGCTGGTGCTCTATCCACTGCACCACCGAGCCACTCCCATATATCTTTTTAGGGAAAGTAAACCTGAGTCTTTGGGAGTGAAGGACAAAAGGTGGGCTTAACCCACATTTTGGAGAAACACAGATATAGTTCTTAATCACAAATGAATATAATATTTTAATATGTGCAAAATTCTTTCCTCACAACAACTGAGTGAAGTGGGGCAAGTTTTATTATTACTGTAAGAATTTTGTATTAGTTCAGTTTAGCTAGGTAGTTGTGACTAATAGAAAAATGTTCATGTTTCTTTTACCTTTTTAAAAAATTCTCATTTATTATTTCATATGACACAGAGTGATTGTTTTTCTCCCAAGGTAAATATATCCAGATTATTCCCAAATTTGGAAAAACTACAGCCTGCCTATATCCAGCGGGACAAGCCACACTCACTATGATATCAGTGGACTCATTAGCTAATTTCATGAAAATCTTTTCTGTCAAGTCAACAAACTCTAATAAAGTACCTAATACCAGATACTGTGTTAAGAGAAGCAAAGAAAAGCAGAAACAGTCCTGACTCTCAAGGAGGTCAGAGACTAATAAGGAGATAATAAATTAACAATTTAGATACAAACAAGTTACCTATAGAATAAATCTGAGAAAATCAACTGAGGAAAGAGAATTTTAGCTGGGACCTGAAGGAAGCCAGGACAGAGATGTGAAGGGAGAGAGAAGTTCAGTGAAATTGCATAGGATCCAGACATAGAATGTTTAACTCAAGGACCTGCAAGAAAGACCATGGTCACTGTATTATGTGGAAGGAAGCAAAGTGTAAGAAGTCTAGAAAGACAGGAAGAAGCCAGGTTATGAAGAATTTTTAAAAGTCAGAGGAGTTTTTATTTGTTCCTAAAGATAATGAAGTTTTTCTGTAACAGAATTTTTTTTTCTAGGACTGCCTTGAAAAGATAACTTTTCTTTTTGTTATCTTACAGAATAGGTATAAGTGAATGGATGTCAACTAATTATAAGGAAACATCAAAAGCTTGAGTCAAAAACAAACAAACTACTAAAACTCCTAAATTTTACTTTCTCTTCTGTAGAGACACCCTTTTCACAATCTCCTCTGCTCTCTCCTTTCACACAGACATTGTTTCTCCACAATCAGCCACACCCTGTCTGTACTCCAACTCACAGGGAAATTCCCCAATTGAGGAAATCTAGGTAGTATGCCCCAGAGCCCTTAATCCATCTGAGGCTGCCTTTGAACATTCTGATGTGTCCCTCAGATTTCTTTTCCCATTTCCTTAATGTTTTCTAACTGTCTCACTGCTTGTTGGTTTAAATGAAAGAAAAGAGACACTCCAGTGAACGATTAAACAAAGCTATTCATTGTTTTTCTCCTCCTAACAACCAGGTGACTTCTTCCTATCTTTCATGTCCTAAATGTTTACTTGTCTAAATGTTGGTTTCTCCCAAATACAGGGTCTCTACCCTGTTAAGAGTTTGCCATTTAGTCTAGATGACAATTTGTCCTCTTTCAATTCTGTTGCTTATTAATATCTGTCAGATCCTTAAGTAAGAATTTTATAAACTTTTCTTTCCATTTACTACATTACCTTTCTTCCCTTGACCTGCCCACTTGGCAAATCATTAGTTGCTGGTACCATTTTTTTTTGCCTTGTATCCAACTCTTCATTACATCATTTGGGGTTTTACTGGCAAAGATATTGAAGTGGTTAACCATTTTCAGCTCATTTTACAGGTGAGGGAATTGAGGCAAACAGGGCCACACAGCTAGAAATTGTGTAAGATCAGATTTGAACTCAGTAAGATGAGTTTTCCCAGTAAGAGACCTGAAGCTTTACCAACTGAGTCACCTAGCTACTCCCTGTTGAAACTATATCAGAGCTACTAGTTTGTGGTCATGTTGGATTCCTGTGGCATCTAAATTCCAAGATTGGGCAGAGTATAAAGAAAACAAAACAGAAGGAATATGGGAGAGATGAGAAAAAGTCATCTTGATTTGCTTCTTTTAAAAAAACTGAAATAGAGTTAAGGGACAGTGGGGATTAGGGACAAAAAGAAAGCTTTGGAGTACAGATTTATTTAATCCAGACTAGTTTTTACCAATTTCTCCAGTGAAAGGATTTCCTTTCCCTAGTGATTCATACTCTGACTCATATGAAGCTTCATTTCAGAAAGTTTGTAAAGAACTCCTGAGTCTCCAGACAGGAAGGTTGAATACAAAGGAGAATTCAATTATTTGACTAATATTACTGTTTATTAACCAACAGCTAAGTCTCCCTAGAGCATTTTCTCTTGCCCTCCCCCATGCACTGTGATGACCTTTAAATTAGACTGAAGATTTTATGAGCCTTAATGTGGCCTAATCTTAGATCCTAGATTGGAGATTGTGTGAAATGGATAATGAGGTTAGTTCTCTTTTTTCTTCCCAATATGGAATCAGAGAATGTATGTTCAATTCTATTTCATGGGAGACTTTGGGCAAGTGACTTTACCTAATTGAGTGTGTTTATTTATAAAATGAGGGGATTGTCCTAAATCAAATGTTCATAACCTTTCTTGCTGAAATGAGATAAAACCAGATGAGGAGATGATTGTTTATTTTCAGTGAAAGGATAAAAAAATGGAAATCTGCAAAGGCTACAAATCAGGGCTTGATATATTGTTTTGGTGACTGTCTAGAAGATAGGGTGATAATATAATGTTAGAAATTCAGATTAAACTTAAAAATGTGCTATGCATACTTTTTCTAGTGCCAACTGTTAAAGATTATAAACTGCATTGTCACTTTAGTAGTCTAGTTACTCTTATAGAACCCTTCTCAGAATAATGTTTTTAAATGAATGAAATTAAAAAATAGATTGAGATATAGTTATCAAAATATTAAAAATTACAAACCAGTACATGGACTTCAGGTTAAGAACCCCTAAGTAATTAGATGAATTTTAAATTCTAAATCTCTGATCTTCCCTTTTCTCTTCTCCTTATTACAGCAACAATTCTCTGCTTTTTCTTGATTTGACTCTTAGCATGAGTTCCTAAAGTTCCATGTGCTCCAGTGAAAGTGCTGTTCTCTGTTGCATGGTGGTGAGAAACCAAAGTAGGTAGTCCTCTAGAGAGATTTCATTTTTATTCGTTCTGCCCTCTTGTTCCAATCACTGAAGCAAAGGGAATGGAAAAACCATCCTAACAGCTGATTCCAAGTGCCTGCAGCTGTTAATTAATGAGGAGAAATGTTGGGATGACTCCCTTTAATGTTGAGCCTCTATTCTGGAAGGGATCAAAGCCATTCCAGCCTGAACAGTTGCATCAAGTGCGTGGAATTGTGGGGTTTAGAGCACTTTTTTTCTGTCAGATTTCTATAGCATCTCAAACCTGAATAATTGATAATGATTTGCACTCAGTTGGCAATATTATGTTATCAAATGAAACTTAACTTGGTATGGTTTGGAGGGTTGAACAAATAGAACTCTACAGACTTGAAGTGCTCTCTTAATTAGATTTTGATTCTGCTCTTTTATCTGAAAAGGAAAATGGATCAGGATAAGCTATTTGATTGATGTTTAAAAGTGGGAGGTACAGAGGGTGAGAAAGAAGGGAGAAAAAGATATGTTCATGATAAGAAGTATAGTAACTGATTTGTCAAGAAATTCTAAATTGTAATTAATTTGTGAAGACTTAAAAATGTCTTCTCTCTGCATGACCTATTAGTGTTAAGAAATGTAGAATGCTTTCCAGAGAACATCTGGCTTAGTCTTCCAGAATTCTTAGGAACCAGAAGGTAACAGGTATAATTACACAGATTCCATGGTTTAGAAGGATACTTGTTTGGCTTGGACTTTGTTTGGCTTGGAATCATGAAAAGATTCCTTCCTTTGACCTTTGTGATCATGGGACAAGTCCTTTAACCTCTCTCAGACCAATGTGTCAGATCCATAAAATGTGGCTAATAATTCTTGTCATGCCTAGTTCACAGGATTATTATGAGGATCATATAATTTGTGACAGTGGTAAAGCTACATGTGTGTGCTTGCTGGTTATGTAAGATGACACTAAAGGTGCTGTAATAGTAATAGTACTCTCATTGGCTCATGTCTTATTTTCCTTAAGGTTAAAAAAGAATGTTTACAAGTGAATGTAGTTTTCAATTTTCCCATCAGGGGCCAAACCATGTCCTCAACCCTCCAAATTTACACAGTCTATGAATAAGCAACAGAGGAAGAGCAAGGGATGACTCAAAATTGCCTGAACCCATGTCATATCTCTTCTTTAGTGCTTGAGATCCCTGAGCTTCTAGGCATGTTTGTTATGGATTTTTATATTTCATGTTGACTGTAGAACTGTTGTGCTTTTCAATTCTCAGTAGAGAAGTTACCAATGCAAATTTATGTCCATGCATCCAAAGGGGTTTTTATAAAATGCCCCTTTGACAATTGTTCTGTAGTTTTCATGATATGTAGAACTAATGGAAATGAAACAGAGTAATGTTTCCAAGGAACTAAATATAAAGTAGAATAAGTGAATCTGTGGTAAGGGAATAGGTATCTTCATCATTTGCTCACAAAACTTTTTTGAAGTTTTTGTTTGTTTTCCCCTCAGAGAAATGCAAACAACTATTTTTTCATTTTTTTCCTTTCAGATCTTATTCAGTAATAGAAATGATAAAGGACTCAAGAGGTCATCTGCTGCTCAATGAGGAAGATGATAACAATGTTATTAATAACAATAATGGCATTTATATAGTGCTTCAAAGTTTGCAAAGTGTCTTACAAGTACTATATCACTACAACCCTTTGAGGTAGATGTTATTATCCCCATTTTATAGATGAGGAATCTGAGACTGACAGAGGGTAAATGATTTGTCCAGGGTCACCCAGCTAATAAGTAAGGGCAATAAAGTGACTAGGGTGGCTTTTTAGCTCAAGTCTCCAAGCCCAATTCTTTATCCACTGTACTAGATTCTATAGCATCTCTTTCATATCTCTTCCAGCATTTGTAGATAAGTAAAACATTCCCTCCAATTGCCATAGAATCATATTTTCTCAGAAGACAACTGGATCAACCCACACTTGAGTAGGGAATCCTCTTTATAGGACTCTCAGCAATGGGGCATGTACTTTCTCTAAGTCTAACTCTAGAAATGGGGAGTTTACTAATAACAGTACTGACATCTACATAATCCTTTAAGGATTATATAGCATTTTACATACATCATTTCATTTGTTTTGATATCAAGGAATACACTTCACAGATTTAAAATTAGAAAGGATGTGAGAATTCACTTTTGCCAATCCTATTTTATAGGTGATAAAGCTGAGGCCCAAGGAGGTTCAGTGAGGACCAAGATTTTAGAGATAGAATGCCAGGGGTGAGATTTGAACTTGGTTTCTCCAATTTCAAATTCAGTGTTCTATTCACTGTAGTGTCCACTGTATACTCTGTTCTTCCCTTTCAAATACTTGACAAGCATCTCACAAAATTAGATGGCAAGGTTGGGTTAAAATATGCACTGATTTGAAGTAACCAAATTACTAAGATATATAATTCTTTGAAATATTGTCTTAGATGTTTTATTAATAACACATTCAGAAGGTTGGAACTGAAAGAATAGAGGCAGCTTAGGTGACACAGTGGATAGAACACTGGACATAGATTCAGGAGGTACCTGAGTTTAAATCCAGTCTCAGATACTCACTATTTGGCAAAGTTGTTTAACTTTGTTTGCAACAGTCTCCTCATCTACAAATGAGCTAGAGGAGTAGTAAGGTAGGGAATGTTTTACTTTTTGTCTTAGTGTCTTTAGTGTTTAACATGGTATCTATCCAATCTCTTGTTCAGTTGTTACTTCTGTCCAACTCTTCATGGCCCCATTTGGAGTTTTCTTGGCAAAGATACTGGAGTGGTTTGCTGTTTCATTCTCTGTAAGCTCCTTAAGGTGAAGAACTGTTATTTTTCATCCCTCTCTTCCCATTATCTTGCATAATACTTCATATACTGTGCTTATTCAATAATGGAAATAAGGGACCTAAGAGGTAATCGGATGTTCAGTGAGGAAGATTATAGCAATGATAATAATAATAATAATAATAATAATAATAATAATTATAGCATTTATATAGTGCTTCAAAGTTTGCAAAATGTCTTACAAATAGTGTGCCATCACAACCCTTTGGGAATCATAGACTCTTAGAATCTGGAGCAAAGAGGGGCTTTAGAGATCATCTACCTGGTCAAGAGCCCAGAGAGGTTAAGGAACTTGATGATGGTCACAGAGGTAATTAGAAGCATATCTAAGAGATAAATCTAGATCCTTTGAATCCAAGACTTTTTTTCCCTTTATTGAAGTATTTTTGAAAATCAAATATATATTTAAAACTAAAAAGCAACATTAATTATAAAATTAGTTTAGTTGAGATGCATTATAAAGTTAGTTCAATTTGAGATGCTATATATCAAAAAAGATCTCATGAAACATATTAAGTCAATTCAACAGCTTGGACAAGGAAGACAGTGCCATTGGGAATCTTCAGTATAATTTTTGATTTTATCTCAGAAACTACTTTAGAGGAAATTCTCTACTAATGTAGACAAATGACTCTTCTGTATTTCAAAGTCCTCATTCACAGAGGTTTCAGCATATTAATTGAATTAATAACAAATCCATTATTGATAACTGGCATAGAGAGTCAGCACTAACTGTGTGACTCTGGGAAAATGTTTAACTTATGTCTGCTTTAGTTTCCTTATCTGTAAAATGAGCATAATAATTAGATCTACTTCCTAGGGTTATTGTGAGTATCAAATAGGATAATATATATTAAATATATTATATATATTAAAATATAAATATATATTAAAGTTTGCTTTGCAAACTTTAAAGTGCTACTTAAATACTATGATTACCGTTAATTATATAATAGTGAAAATTATTTGTGAATTTCAAAGAATTATGTTCTTAATTATCACATATAGTTGACTGTCCTTGCTTTCATTTCATACCATTTGTATCCTTAAAATAGAATGTTAGAACTTTTATGGAAGCTCTGGTTCAACTTGGTTAAATTACCTTCCAACTTTCAGTTCAATAAACATTACTCTGAGGGAGAGAGGCAGTTGGGTACAGGCTGGGCCTAGTGACAGGAAGACCTGAGTTTCAAATCTAGCCTTAGACACTCACCAGTTTTTTTGTCCCTGGGCTAGTCACTTAATTTCTGTTTGCCTTAATTCACTGGAGAAAGAAATGGCAACCACTCCAGTATTCTTGCAAACCCATTTGGAGACATGAAGAATCAGACATGAGTGAACAATAACCTGAGGGAGTAGGTGGCTATCTTGAAGGGATATTTTTAGCCCTTTAGATCTTACTGTACTTTTTCAGTGATCTGATAATGCTGCCTGAGATGATAGTTTCCTGGTGGTTTCTCCTTTTCAGCCTCTGATCTATAAATCATCTGGAAAGTTGCAACAGTTTTAGAAACAGCCCTCATCTGAACTGAAGACAAAAAAAAAAAAAACACCTGCTTTCTGCATTACTGGCAGTGATTGTCATCATTCCCAAAAGACACTGATGCCTCGGGGCTGGTCATAGCTGGGTTTCAAAACCACATCTCCCCCATTCTGTGGCTGAACCAATTGAGAGCTCCCTCAATTGTGAGCTTGGAGTACAAAGTGCCCCTATCCTCCCTATGGGAAAATTCTCCCCACTCAGAAAGGAATGATGGATGATACTGAATCAAATTTGAAAATTGGGTCAGAGAAAGTGTGCTAATATTGGAAAAAAAAATAAGAATCAGAAATTTGAGTTTTAATACCAGCTCTACTATTAACTGGCTTCGTGACCCTAGATAAGTAACTTCATCTAAGTATGAACTTATTTATATGCATACTAAAACAGTTTTGATATCTGGGTGATATAAATTGGGGATTAGATACCAACTCTGAAGTTTTCTATCCATTTTGACCATAGACACCCCACTCAGCTTCTCTAAGATTCAGTTTCTTCTTCTGTTGATCTAGAAGACATCTGCTATGGTACTGAGTTCCAGAAAAACCGAGTAAAAGGCCTCCTTCAACTTCCAATAGCCTGCAGGCTGATATCATAAACAAACCTCTATCCTTCCTCACTATACCCATGTGGACAAGTGCTCTGCCTAGGAGTGGCACCTTACCCCAACATCCTAATTAGAACAGATTGGGACAGCTTTCTTTTACAAGCTTCAGTTTTGTCCCTATGCCAATGCTCACAAATCCTAACCTCCTGCTCTTGTAATCCCTGTCATTAAGAACAGACTTCTGCCTAGGCGAAAATCCCTTCTCTCTGCTCTCTCTCTCTCTCTCTCTCTCTCTCTCTCTCTCTCTCTGTCTCTCTGTCTCCCCTCTCTCTCCTCTCAACTTGGTCCTCTCTCTGCCCTATCGGTAGTCTCTCTGTTCTGAGCCTTCTTTCCATGTTGCCTTCTGGACCTCTGTATCATTGCGGAGGAACTCCCCTTGTCTTCAAACTCTCCCTCTTACACTTTGTTTTACTAGCACTAACTAACTTGGTTTCTCCCTAAAAGTGACACATTTGCAAGTTGTTCTCTCCATTGCTGGCCACTCCTCTCATTTCCCCTGAATCCCAAGGCTAGGAGGAATAGTCCCCATTTTACTTTCCTTCTATGAATTTCTATTTGTGTTTATATTCTATTTACCCATCTTTGTGTGGACAATATATTTATATTCTATTTACCCATGTTTGTGTGGACAATATTTCCCCATTCAGTTGTAAACTTCTGGAGACCAGGGACTATTTCTCTTGTGACTTATGTCAACTAGAGTCTAATATAATGATGATGTTTGTCTTTCATTCTCAAAGAAGACCATGACATCGGAGAGGTGATGCTATTACAAACATGTAAATTGGGGTTGAGTGAGGGGATGCTGTGAGAAATCATCATCCTTACTTTTTACTTTGGAGCCATCTGAGTCCAAGACAATTGGAGATGATCTTGGATGTGAGGAAGTCAGGGTTAAGTGACTTGCCCAAGGTCACCCAGCTAGTGACTGGGGTCACATTTGAACTCAGATCCTCCTGACTCCAGGGCTGATACTGTGTCTACTGTACCTCCTAACTGCCTGGATTCTAATATGATTTTTTTGTATAAGATAGAGACATGGTAAATGTCTCTTCAATTTGTTACTCTAAATATTAAAACCTGTGAATTTTTGGGCTTAACATAAATAGTATAAATAGGCTTAGTAAAAGTAACTATAAGTCACCATAGATAGTTGAGATTTTTTTTCTTCCATATTAAAAAATGAAGTGAGCACTTAGGAGCAAAAAAGTTATTAGGGACAGTCCTTGCAGGATATGTGAAATGAAGAGCCCTCAAAGGATGGAAGAAGTCATTCTTGATCTGGTTTAAAATCCATTTTCCCATATATTGTGATTTCATGAGGAAGAAAGTTTGCATTCTGCAACTATTCAAAATACCTTCCATAAGAAAATTAGAATGGGGGGTGGTGGAGCCAAGATGGAGACAAGAAGGGATCGAGTCTTAGGAACTCTCTGATAAAATTCATCAGCTAAGGACTCTAACTAAACTTTCGAGAGACAGAACCCACAGAGGGACCCAGTGCGGCAGTTCTCCTACTCAAGGTAACCTGGAAAAGAGCAGAAAGGCTCTGCTCCCCGGGATCGGAGAGGCGGACTGCCAGAGGGGTGGCCCGCCAGAGCCAAAGAACTTCAGCCTCCCGAAGGCAGCCCCAGGGTGCTGGGAGTCTCAGCTCACAGCAGCTGGGGAGTCTCCTGAGCTGCACCCTGGGGAGCACCGGGCACAAAGTGGGGGAACAGCGGGGGACCTCTTCCAGAGCGAGCATGTGGAGCCCAACCCTCAGGACACACAGCAAGCAGCATGGTCAGGAAAAGAGCCTTGACATCATTTTCAAAGAATTACTACAGGAAAATTGCCCTGATATTCTAGAAGCAGAGGGCAAAATAGAAATGGAGAGAATCTACCAATCCCCCAGAGAAAGAGATCCCAAAAAACCAACCCCTAGGAATATTATAGTCAAGTTCCAGAACTCCCAAGTCAAAGAGAAAATATTACAAGAAGCCAGAAGGACACAGTTCAAATATCGTGGAGCTACAGTCAGGATCACACAGGACTTAGCAGCAACTACATTGGAAGCTCACAGGGCTTGGAATACAATATACTGGAAGGCAGAAGAGCTTAGAATGCAGCCAAGAATGAACTACCCAGTGAGGCTGAATGTCCTCTTCCAGGGAAAAAGATGGACTTTCAATGAACCAGGGGAATTTCAAAGGTTCCTTTTGGAATGGCCAGAGCTGAACAGAAGGTTTGATCTTCAGTTACAGGACTCAGGTGAAGCATGGAGATTGGAGGAGAGGGGGGAAATATGAGGGACTTAATGAGGATGAACTGCATGTATTCCTAAATAGAAAAATGACACTGATAATACTCATATGAACCTTCTCAGTTAATAGAGCAGGTAGAGAGAGCTTTTATAGTTGAAGTACAGGAGAAAGCTGAATTCGAAGATAAAATATGGTGTAAAAATGGAGTCAATAGAAGAAAAGGGAAATGGAATGGGAGAAAGAAAAAGGAGGGGGGGAATAGTCCAAGATACTTCACATAATAAGATTTTTTTTTATTACAATGAGCTATTGCAATGATATGGAAGTGGGGAGGCAAGGGGGAATGAGGGAACCTTTGCTCTCATCAGAGATGGCTAGGAGAGGAAACAGCATATATACTCAATGGGGTATAGACATCTGGAGTAAGAAGGAGGGGGGAGCAGGGGGAAGGGGTGGGGATGTGAATAAAGGAGGAGAGGATGGACCATGGGGGGACAGTGGTCAGATATAACACATTTTCTTTTTTACTTCTTGCAAGGGGCTGGGATTGGATGGCCTGCCCAGGACCATAGGGCCAGGTGGATTCTGGGCCTAAGGGGTGGTATGGGGGCTCAGGGCTTCTTGGCCCCAGGACCAGGGATCTGTCTGCTGCGCCACTCAGCTACCCTGCAGCAGAGTCAGAGTGAAAGGAGAAAGAAAATAGAGTACATGGTAGTGGAGAAATAAGAAAGGAGGGAGTTGCGATCAGCAATGGCAACGGTGGAAAAATATGGAAATAAATTTTGTGATGGACTTATCATAAAGAATGAGATCCACCCATGACAGAGTTGTTGGTGTTGGAACAAAGACTCAAGCACATTTTTTGTTATGATTATTTGGGGGAGGGTGCAGGGCAAGTGGGGCTGGATGGCCTGCCTGGGGCCACATAGCGGGGTGATCTTTGGGTGTTTGGGGCCGGATTTGGACCCAGGTGCTCCTGGCTCAAGGGCCAATGCTCTGTCTGCCACCCAGCCACCCCTACTATTATTACTGTTTTATTTTATTTGGGGTCTTTTTTTTTCTTCTTTTTGATTTTTGCAGGGCAGTGGGGATCGGGTGGCTTGCATGTCACACGGCTGGGTGATTGTTGGGTTTACGAGGCTGGATATGGACTCGGGTGCTCATGGCTCCAGGGCTGGTGCCTCATCCATTGCGCCACCTGGCCATACCTACAATTATTACTATTATTTTTTTATTTTAATTTTTTTCTCTCCCCTTTACTTTTTTCGCCCAACCAAGTCTGTCTATATTCATGGGGGAGGAGGGGTATTTTGTTTTCTTGTAAACAAGAATATTTTATTAATGTAAAAAAACATTTGTACAAAATGAGAATAAAAAATAAATTTAAAAAAAGGAAAAAAAGAAAAGTAGAATCAATGTTTTTCCCCATTGTAAAAAAATTAGTATTCATTAATTCTTATCAATCATTTATTATCAATTATTTATTATAATTGAGTTTATCAGATGCTTTTCTAAGATCATTTTTGTTTGCTCATTTTTTAGAGGAAAGGTGCTAGGTTATGAAATGGGGACTCAATGCCATAAAATTTTAAAAGATCCTACCAGATATAAGAAAACAAGCCATAAGTCAAAGTAGGCATTTAGGCATAAGTAAATAGTAGGTGAGATATTTTAGGGTGGGGTAGGAGTAGACTTCCATTCTTGCCTCTGAAATCATACCACATTGGATGAATAAAAGGCCTGGGGAAATGGAAAACAAACATTGCTCATTTCCTAATTTTACTCACAGCTATGTTATATTGCCTGAATTCACAGATTCTTTAGATGATTCAGGGTTATTTTCACATTTTTGCTCTATATTGACACCACCCTTGTTACATCATTGGTTCTCTTCCAGAAGGAAGGATTACCATTACTGACAGCATAAAAGACACTTATTCCTCCTACTCCTCACCCTTACCTAAACTAGACTTAGAAATGCAAGAGACACAAAACACTTCAGTAAGTAAGGAAGGATAAGGTGAAATTTAGAGTCAGCTGAGTTGCTTCATCTTTATATTGAGATTATAGGTTATCCTGAGTGAATCCCATTTAATTGTTGAGAAATGATACAGAAAGGAATTGTGGAATCTTATGGCTGGAGAGCTGGGACAACAGTATGGCATTAACTATGTACAAACAAAACATGTGCTGGTGTCATAAGGAGCTGGATCAAGTCATATCTCTGATTTAAAGTGATTTTGAGTCACTGCTAACATTCCATTCCCTTTGTAGCTTTTAGGCACTTGCTCAGACTCTAAGTCTGCATTGTTAGAGGGATTTGCTCACTTGCAGTTCCCTAAATTGATGAAATCACAGATAAACAAATGAAAAAACAAAAAACCCAAAAAACTGGGAAGCCAGTTCATTCTCTGGCATTAAATCTATCTATGCTTCTGTCAAAGGTGTTATGATAGAGCTTGAGGGAAACTTGTTCTACGGTGAGTTGGCTGTTGTAAACTTGTAAAATTAGGAATCAGTTAGACTTCAGAGGAATTCTGTATCATCTTTTAATGGCATCAAAATTGGTCCAAAGGTCTTAGAAATGGGTCAAAAAGCTTAAGGCCAGTAAACTTGTCTGGTCCCATTAATTTGCCTAGAAGTGATTCCCTTCAAACTGCATGGGTACATTAATGTGGGAATGATAACTAACATAGCTTACCTCAGCAAATGTCAGCATTGTGCCCAAAGCCAGAAAATCATAATCCCTTGATAGAAGATTACATTGAATGTCATTTCTCTCAGACCCTTGGGCTAATGTTGTATTTCCCTAACACACAACATTTAGATTCAAGGGATAGAAGACTAAATTTCTAATTTTGGTATGCTCTTGACTTGGACTACTGCACTGTGGGATACTCAATTTTTGGGAAAATATAAGTGTCAAGGTCAGAGATGCTATTCTGTACCACTTACCCATAATACCCATGAGACTAAAAGGTAAGGATATTTCTCCTTTGGGTTAGTTCATAGCTTGTTGAATACTACTGAATGGCTTCCATCATATTTCTTCTCTATATTTCTTCTTTAGTCAACCAAATACATTTTCCTTCCTCTTTCAGACTTCAGAGGCTGTTTTCAAGTCTGAATTCTGTAAAGGCTGTCATCTGTCTAGGAGATGACTCTTTCTAGGAGTAGCTTTCATAAAATTTTCTCTTTTCCTAAATTTTCTCATACTTGAAGGCAGAAGAACTGCCATTTTCCATTAAGAGATAGATAGGTAAAGGACACTAGTGATAGTTGGTGATGATGACAAGTCACTAGAAAAGGTTGATGTAGAAAGGAATTTTTTTTCTTCCTCAAGTAGAATATGAAATATGAATGAAAAATATTGAGTTAATTCACATAAAGTCATAAGTTAGTAAAATGAAACTCTGGGGTGAAATTTAAGAGGATTCTGGGTAATAACATGACTTTGGAAAGAATCAGTAATTTTTTTCAAATTGTTAAGTCACTTTTTAATGATAAAGTAACAGACCCCGCTGCATCAGAGGTAGACTACCTTTACCTTCTCTCATGGTTACAGTGAACAGGTACTGGATTTGGGGTCAGAGAATCTAAATTCAAACAGTGACACTGGATCTAACTAACTTCACTTTTGAGACTGAATAAGTCACATAATCTCTCAGGTCTTTCATTTCCTGATTTGTAAAATGAATGAGTTAGACAAAGTTCTAATATCTATCTCAGTTCCCAATTCATGATCCTATAAATCTTTTTAACAAAAACGATCATCTTCTTGTGTTAAATGAAGTCATTAATAAATTTTGGGGTTTTTTAACTTTATTTGAGTGAGATCTTCCAAGGCTATTGAAGCATCTCTTCTTTCAGAGAAGATATGACACTTGTAGATATCTTTTATCATAATAACACCTTTCCTTCCTCCCTCCCAACCCCACTCACTAGACTTCAATGACTCCTTATTACTTTCAGGATCAAAAGAAAAAATCTCAACATAGCCCCTCACTCCATTTCTAGACTTCCTGGATTTCACTCCGCATATATAATGATTGAGAAACTTTAACTTGTTTGCTGTCACATGAGTTTCCATCTTCAAACTCTGTGCATTTATGTTGGCTGTTCCTATGCAAGCAATGTTCTCTTTCCTCACCTCTACTTCTTAGGTTCTCTGGCTTCCTATAAGACTCAGATCAAATCTCAAAGGTTTATACAAGAAGTCTTTCTGCCCTCTCCTTAGTTGAAATATGAACTCAGACCCTTACTAGCTGTTTGACCTTGGACAAGTAACTTAACCCTATTTGCCTCAGTTACTACATCTATAAGATGAGCTAGACGAGGAAATGGCAAATACCCCAGTATCTTTGCCAAGGGACCTGCCCCCATGGGGTCCCACAGAGTTGGACACAATTGAAATAACTGAACAAGAAGAACAACTTGCACATAACATCGTGCCCAGGTACAAATGGGCATGAAATAATAGTCATGATAGTCTTGAACTTAGTAAACTTCAAAACCAGTCCCTGCTCTGGAGTCTCATGGGGAGATAGCATACAAACAGCTATGCAGAAACAAGATAAATACAGGATAAATGGGAGATAAATAGAGGAAGGCGCTAGAGTTAATGGGGATTAGGAAAATGGAAGCTGGTCCATAGTAGAGGCTTGAAGGAAAGCAGGAAAACCAGGAAAGGGTGATGAGGAAGAATATTCCTGCTATTGGGGAAAGTCGTTGAAAATGCTTAGGGTTTAGAGTTGAAACATCTAGTACAAAGAACAGAAAGGTGACCACTGTCCCTAGATTGCAGAGTATGTGTGTGAGGACAGTGGCTGAGGGAGGAATCTATAGAATACGCTCTAGCTGATAAGATATAAACACATAAAAATAAGTAATAATTAAACCAGCATACTAGGAGATAATGGTGCAGGGTAGACAGTATGAGACAAAGAAAATAGAGAAGAGGGGAAAAAACCCATTAAAATGCCAATGTGCATCTTGTGCATAACCATTCAGGGCTGGTTGTGGGAACATACAAAATTTCCTTCTCCAAAAATCTCAGAAAAAAAATGATGGGCATTTCATTTGTCTGAGTTAAATGTTACCTTTTCTGAAGAAAAACTGACAGATCAATAATCCCTTCCATACTGACTTGTCTATATAGTATTCTTTATTATCTTTCTTAAGTGAAAACAATATGCCCTGTGATACCCCAATAGAACATAAACCTCTTGAGGACAAGTTTTTTTTTTTAATCAATCTTTGTATACCCATCCTAGAGGTCAGTAGCTTGTACATGGAAGGTACTTTTTAATATATGCTGAAATGCATTTAAGTAACTCATACCTGATACTATTTGTAACCTCTAAACAATCAACATAGTTCTAGGGAAATATTGATTAATTTGGAGTCTGAGGACCTGGGTTTCAACTCCACAATTTTCATAAGATTCTAATCTCTATAAAATCCATTCTATAACATAAAGAGATTGTGATCCAAACAGACTACAGCATTATCTTCTTTTTCTATTCACTCCCTCCTTCTATGACCTTAGAAAGATCTCTTAACATTTCTGGGCCTTAGATTCTCAGTAAATGAGAGGTTGGAAATGGATGCCTTTTGTGATCCTTTTAAAGTATGAATCTAAAACTGTAGGAACTTAGTAGCTTGTAACATTCAGGAAGCAGCATGCATTACTAAAGTAAGAGTTGGAGATCTGGGATCTATTTCCATTTTCACCATTCATTCACTTTACATTTTTAGCTATCAATTTCTTGGTTTCTCTAGCTGATATTCTTCATGGGATTGGGAAAAAACCCTTCTCTACTTCTCTTAGATGTTTTAAAGAGAAATAATGAAAATGGAATTTATTGTTTGAACTAGATGCTTATTGCCTTTTGAAATTAAAGGATATACTTGTAAATAAACTTTTACATTAATAGCAGCCTCTAGTTTCTGTTCTATTTCATCCCTGAGGCACTCAGATTTTACATATTTTAATATTAAAAATTTGAATGAAATGCATTACAATAAAAATCATATTAAGAAAAATAAATCACATTACTAAAATATGTAAAATCCTTTGAGGATCTGAGGGTTAGGGACAGAACAAAAGCCAAGAGCTGTTTTTATTGTCAGAGCTTATAAGGATTTCCTTTACTTTCAGAGGAATGAGAAGCTAGTTCAAACACTAAATTCCATTTTTATTATTTCTTTACAGGTTGCCCTTTCATTGAAAGCACCAATAAGTTTGTCAAGAGGTTTAGAAAAGTTTAGACACTTTTCACACCCCTCCCAGTGGTTCCACACCAAAGCAGAATTCATAAAATACTTCCAGCATGGAAGTATGAGTTTGCATGTCCACTGAGCATGAATCCCATTGCTGGGAATCTCTCTCCTGTATGTAGATAAATGTTGGGGAGGAGGGAGTTGCTTTTATGGCATTTATAGTTTACTTGTGAGACTCTAAAAGATATTTAGTATTTGGTAAGGGTTCATTTTTCTCTCCCAAATAAGTTATTAATATTAGAGTCTCTCTGGGCTCATGTGCTAGTTTGAAAATGGTACCAACATTATCATTTAAAGAATCATACTGAGAGTTTGGAATGTGTGACCTTTGAAGGAAGTCAGATACCTTGGAAAGCAAAATAATATTGATTTAAGTGGTGATAAATAAATGATGGAAGAAGAAGCTCTCAGAAAGTCAGCAGAATGTGTGTGTATGTGGGGGAGGGGACTGGGTTGGGTTGGATTTGGGGGAGAGATGGACTGGAGATGATGGATACCAGTCAGAACTTTGTTATGCTCAGAGTAGTTCTAACAGTCGAATAGATGCATTTAGGATGAAGGCTGTTCAAGGCTAAGGCACCTCTAAGTACAAACATACTTGAAGTATTTACATTATTACATCATTCTCCTGAAAAGAAGAGGAGGAAAATAATGTGTTTTTATTTATTCATCTAATATCTGTCAAACTCCTTCAATAAGAGAGAAACTATGCTGAGTGATATGCATAAGACACAGTTTTGTCTACAGGAAACTTATAACTAGTAAAGGGCAAACAATAAGAGGCAATAAAAATCATGACAAATGAGAAATGGTTGAAGAGACCAGGAATGTTGATTATAAAGAATAAAAGAGTTGGCAAAGATGTTAAGAAAAGAACAGTGATAATGTTTTTCACATATTTAATGGCCTTCCATGGCCAGGAAGGACTTTAAGAGGTCAGAGCTAGAATGAAGCAACTCTGGTCCTCAGTGTATTCATATTTAAAATGAGCACATCATTCTAAAATGGTTTCTAGGGTCTTTTCCAACTCTAGATTTATGTTCATGAGGACTCTATTATATATAAAAATGAGATTCCTGATCATTAGACTTTTGCTGAAATGAAATGGATTGCTTTATTAGATAGTGAGGTCTCTATCACTGGAAATATCCAAAAAGAGGTCAGATAAGCATTTGCTGAGGATGTTTTAGATGAAGTTCATACAATTATGAAAGGCTTTTTACCAGATCACCTATATGATTCCTTCTAATTTTAGATTTCTATGCTAACATCATTTTTGCTAGACCTATGATTTCATTGGCATGGGGCAACTCTTAAGTCAAGAAATTCCCTCTACAAATGAAGATCAACAACTACTATAAAACCCATAGTCCCTGTTTCCCCCTTATTGTCTGAATTCCTTTGGATATAATTATAAGGTTGTAGAGGGCAGGAACTGTGCTTTATACAGTATAGCAACATCTAGATTATTTAGCATTGTATCTTTTCCATAGCATATGCTCAATAGAAATGAGTGTCCCGACTTATAGAATCACATGGGGTACTGAAAGGGTCACATGATCAATAGGTGCCAGAAGCAGACTTGAGCAAAGCCAAGTCTTCTTGAATACAAAGTCAAATCTAAGAGCTGCTACAACTTGCTGTCTCTGGTCTCTGTATTATATATCATGGTAAATATATAAACATAGCGATATAGTATATTAACTATAATTAGTATATTAAGATCAATATATTACAATAATATAATTATTATAAATATTATAACCACTGCATTTTATTATAGTAATTATTTTTGTTATATCAAAAATTAGTATATTGTTATAAATACATGTGAATATTTTAGTGCAATAATTATACCAGCCTATCCTATCCTTTTCTGCCTTACCCTCCCCTGTCCCATCCCTTCCCATCCTGTCTTATCATATCTTAGCCTATCCTATCATTCTCTTCTCTTCTATTACACCATACAATGCTATATGATAGTCTTTATTCAGACATTAAGAATCCTTCTTCTAGATGCCTTACCAATCTCAACAGAAATGATTTTATATGGTATAAATAGCCCCTGTGTTCTTATCAATGATGCTACTATTAATGACTATTTTTTCCCCTATCAACCACTTTCAATTTTTAGTTTCTATTACTGAGACCATAATTCTAAAGCAATCTGGGCAGAGTATTGACTTGAGCTTTGAGTACATGATCTCAGTAAATCTTTTGTTTGCATTTACCCATTACTACAGGTGCATAAGCTCACCAAAGAAACCCAACTAATCCGAAAAGACTGTAATCATTCAAAGAAGAATCTTTCCCAAAGGTTTAGGATGTGTATGTATGCATGTATGTATGTATGTATGCATATCTGCACCTGGAAAAAGAGTCTAAGAAGATTGATAAAAAATAATCATAATAAAATTGTAATTGACATACATAAAAAGAAATTGAATATAATACATTTTTCGACTCTGAGCATAAAGTTAAATATACTGCTTCAATTATCAACAAAAGTGAGACTGCAAAAGCCTTCTAATAGACATAAAACAGAGAACTTTCTTATTCCAAGAGAATGCCTCATTGGTCTGTGTCACATTTCTCCTGTGTCTTTTTTGCATTAAAGATTTCTGATACTAAAAAGTACTTTAAAATCATATGTAATTCTTCCCATCTAAGTAGAATTATTGAATAAGCTCTCTAAGATACATTGGTTATTGCCTTTCTTGCTCCCTCTCCTTTCCTTAGAGTGGATGAATTAAGGCAATGAAATATTCCATATGGTATAGTTGGTTCATTTCCTTAACTGACTGTTGTTATAAGGGGATTTAAATGGAAATATGCACATACATACAGATGCAAGCATATGAAAATGATTGCCACTGGAAAACCACTTCTCTCAAGGCCCACAGTTTAGGACAGCCCCAGCTATCATGCTTGACTTCAGTACCTGCTCTCTGGCCATCTTCTCCCTAGTCTAGACAATCAAGGTAGTTTGTGTACACTTTTCTCTGAATGAAACAGGATCAAATTAACTTTTCCTTTGTTTCCTATGACCCTGTAACTTTTTAAGACAAAAATGTCCTTTCCTGGTCATAACTTCTTCATTTGCATTGTCTTCTTTTTCTTTTTCTTTTTCTTTCTTATTTTTTTTTTAGGATTTTGCAAGGCAATGGGGTTAAGTGGCTTGCCCAAGGCCACACAGCTAGTTAATTACTAAGTATGCATTGTCTTCTAAAGTAAGCTTCCCTAGGGTAGGGTCTGTCTTTGTGGTATTTGTGTCCTTAATGCTTAGAATGATGATTGGCCTATAAATTGTTAATAAACATTTTTTCATTCATTTAATAAAACTTGTTTAAAATGAACAATCTCCAGAGAAAGAAAAGAAAGTTGGCTGTTCTCAGGAAAATCATTTTAATCCCTCTGGGTCTTCTGAAGAGAAGGTGTGTAGGGATGTGTATGGGGTATGTGGCTGTGTGTGTGTGTGTGTGTGTGTGTGTGTATGTGTGATTGAACCACCATGCTGAGGGGAAGCTCTACTAATTCTGAAAGTGTGAATTTTGTTTTTCCTCACCCTATAGTAGTTGTTTCTAGGCTAAGTGTGTTAGCAACTTCTTTATAACCTTGTTAGATAGGATTGCAAAACTTCTTACCTGAAAATACCTGGCAATGGAAATTTCATCCAAAGAGCTCCAGGTGGTGGTATAACCACTCCCTGAAGGCCAGTTTAACTGGCTATTGCTAGTTCTTCCAATCTTTGTGTTGATTAAATACAACAATTCACTTTATCTCAAGATGACAGGAATTAATTACCACATAAGTTGTGTTTTCTTGCTATGTATAGGCAAACCTGGTTGATGCTTGTAGGCAAAGTCTGCTAATCAGAAAGAAAGCATACTATTTATTGTAAAGATCCAAAAAGAATGGCAGAGATTCTAGGTATTAATCTTATCCTTTTGCCCTCTTTAACTTTAAAAGAAATAGTATACTATAGGGAAAAGAACACTGGACTGGGAGTTCATAGCCTTAGGTTCTAATCCAGGCTCTGGTCCCAACCAACCAGGTGTCACTGGAACAATTCAACTAATATCTTTCGCCCTCCATTTTTTAATTTGTAAAGCCAGAGCACTGTACCTCATTGTATAGCTAAGTAGTAACTTAGCTGGGCAGCTAGGTGGCACAATGGATAGAGAGCTGTACTTGGAGTAGGGAGGACCTGAGTGTGAATTTTGCCTACGACAATAGTTTTGATCGTGAGCAAATCATTGAATTTTTTGCCTCAGTTTCCTTATTTATAAATGGATGGCATTGGAATATAGACCTCTAAGATCTTTTCCAATTCTAAATCTATGATTTTGTGATCTCAAATTTCCCTTCATTTTCTTTGTTTTTATGGAAAAGCAAATAAAATCTTTGTATTTAAAGAAGGCTCAGAACTTCAATCATCTTGTGCTCCTCTTCCCTTTCTCCCACCCAAAGATAGATAGATCCCACCTGATCTAAATGACCTATATCAACATTATAAGTTGTAAAACTTTTCTATTATAAGTTCATGGGTGGGTAATGGTTGGAAGGAAGGAGAATCCTACCTAAGATTGATGTTTTCCCCTTCTGGAGTTTCTTATCTCAGTGCCAAATGATGTAGTAATAAAGGGGGCATTGAATTGAGCCTCTAGTCCATACCTGCTTTTCTGGGTTCTGCCTATTTACCTCAGGCTTGGTAAGAAAACTTGCCATGGCATGCTCACAGCTTCAGGAACCAGAAAAACAATGGGTTGGGTCTATTTGCTCCAACAGGCCTTTAGAAAGCAAAATAGAGTTTAACTTCAGACTGAGCTGGCAGAATCAGTATGAAACAAGCGTGTCCATGGAGGTTCTGAAAAGTATTTGGATAAGGATCAAAAAGTTTTGAATGGTTCATGATCAAGCATGAGCCAGTGATGAAAAAGGTGGTCGAAATACCTTCTTTATCACTGGCTCATGCTTGATCATTTCTTAGAAGTAACAAATCTGAATAACTGCAGGCAAAACTAGTTCAAATCATCACAAAACCTTCCTTCCTTCCTTCCTTCCTTCCTTCCTTCCTTCCTTCCTTCCTTCCTTCCTTCCTTCCTTCCTTCCTTCCTTCCTTCCTCCATATCTGCCTCCAGGCTTGTAGTGATATAAAAGAAAGTACTGAGAGATAACTATAGGATGGAGAATTCCTTAAGAACACATCAAATATCTCAAAGCAAAAGTGTTTCCAATACAAGCTATGATCAGTTGCTAAGAATAATAACCTTTTTTTGGCTAAATTTTCCTTACACTCGAGTCATACCTACCTAGCAATTAATGAAACTACATGTAGTATAGAGGCAAAATTTCTGGATTTAGAGCCAAATCCCAACTCAGTCACTTGCAATCTGTATGATCCCTAACAAGGTAATTAATCTCTCATGACTATTTCCTCATCTGAAATGTGATAGTATGGGACTAAATAACCTTTCAAGCATCTTCCAGCCCTAAATCTATGATCCTACAATTAGGAACAGCTATGGATTTGTAGCTAAAGGACTTTAGTTTACATCTTGACTCCAGGACTTATGCTCAAGTGAGGTTCAATAAGTCATTTAATCATGCTACACCTCAGTTTTGTTTTGTTTTTTCCATTTGTACAGTTAAAGGGTTGGACTAGATGTTCAGCAACATAGTGGGAATAAATAAGTCTCTTTTAGTTCCAAATCTTATAACTGGTCCCAAGACATGGAATTACCTTGACATTCTTCAAAAATAAATGAACTATAAAAGTTGAATGATTAGATGGCTTGATCCCTAGAGCAATCATTAATAATTTTATATCAATTCAGGATTAAGTCTCCAATGGAATCCCTCAGGGATCTTGCTTGGCTCTTGCTACTTGACTATTTTTATCATTGTCTTGAATAAAGAGATGGGATGTTTATTAAATCTCCTGATGCAGGGAAGTCTTGTTAATACATTAGATAAGAATTGGAATTCTAAAAGATTTTGAAGGACAGAAACATTGAGAAATCTAACAAAGGATATAAAATAAATATACAATCTTCCATTTGTTTTTTTTAATCACCTTAACAAGTAAATGATGAGGCACTTATCACTGGAAAGCAGTAAATTTGAAAAAAAAATCATTAAGGTTTTGTGGACCAAAAATCCAATAGAAATCACCAAAGTGAAATGACCATCAGGAAAACTCATGTGTTCTTAGCCAATATTAAATAGATATGGACATAATTAACTAGGTGATGGTACTACCACCTTCTGCCCTGTTCATAACACATTGGAGAACTATCTTCAGTTCTGGTTTATACATTTTAGGAAAGGCATTCATACCAGAGCACTACTAGAGTAAGGGAATATGAAAGTAATAAGTTCAAACTAGGTAAGGATCAATTGAAATAGTGATCTTTAGTCTGGAGACAAAAGACTTGCTGGGAGATGGGAAGATATGTTACCTCCAAGTAATTGATTGACTTTCATGTGGAAATGAGATTAAGTTTATTCTGTTCAGAATCAACAGCAGTGGGCAGAAGTTGCAAAGAGGCAAAATGAGTCTTAAATTTCCTAACAATTCCTAACAATTTAAAAAATGGAATGAATTGGCTTAGGAAGTAATGGTACACTAGAGACCTAAAAGTAACAGTGGGATGACCATTTAAAAATGCTACAGAAAGGCTTTTTGTTCAGATATAGATAGTTCCAGATGACTCCTGAGGTTCCTTTTAACTCTATTATTCTGATATTCATTCAGTCTACCTAACTTCTCTTTGGCAATAAACATTATTTTTGTTCAGTTGTCTTTCAGTTGTTTGAGGTGTGTCTGACTTTTTGTGACTCCATTTGGGGTCTTCTTGACAAAGATACTCAAGCGGTTGGCTATTTCCTTCACCAACTTATTTTGTGGATGAGAAAACTGAGGGTTAAATAATTTGTCCAGAATCACGCAGCTGGTAAGTGTCTAAGGATCGATTTGAACTCAGGAAGATGAGTCTATCTATCTAGTTGCTCTAAACCCTGTACCACCTGACTTCTGTACAATAGTCACTTCCAATTTGTTTATACCTGTGCTCCATTCTTAAAGAAATATGAGTGTTCTCTTATAACATCTTTACATTTTGAAAGCAAAGGTTGATGAATAGTAGTGATGAATAGTGGTAATCATGATCATTTATTAAGCACCTACTGTATATCAAGCACTATCCTAGGTTCTGGGGAATACGTAGAAAGACAAAAGTCTCTGCTCTCAAAGATTATAGAATCACAGATTTAAAGCTGGAAGGCCCTTAGAATTGTCCAAACCCCTTATATTGTGGCAGATAGTATTCTCTGATTTGGGGAATAAAATAGTGAGAAGCTCAATTTATTATTACAAAGCAACAGAAATATATTCAAAAGAAGGGGGTGGGTGATTACAACTCTCTGTCAAGCTACACACTCATGTGAAAGCACCATGGAGAGTATTTGGCTAAGGAGAAAGGGAGGGAGAAGGAGAAGCATGCTATCACACTGCAGCAAATCTTGACAGATTGAAATGAGGGCTCAAAACAACAAGATGAACTTTAGCAGAGATAAATATAAAGTCCTGTACTTATGTTCCAAAATCACTTGCATAAAGATAGGCAAGCTCTGGTTTGACAGCAGCTTATATGAACAAGGTCTTGGAGATTTTAGCTGACTCCAAGCTTGATATGAGCTTGTAACAATGTGACCTGACTGCTAAAAACAATGGTCAATGAAACTAAGTAACATGCCCAGATCTGAGGACAGAAGAGTCACATTTATTCCACCCAGATCTGATTTCATATAGAGTACCATTTTCCATTTTGAGAAGCAAATTTTTTAGATGTCATTGACATATTTTGACTTGACATCACCTGCATTTCTTAATGAATCCTTTTTTGCTTTTAACCTCTTAAAGTTATTTTTATAAAAAAGAATTTTAAAAAGGAAAGTTTAACAAACCTATTCAAATATAACAGAAAATTCTGACATTATACATAGTATTACCATACTTGCCTACTTCTGTAAAGAGATAGGTCAAGTTGAGAAGCATACATTAAGAGGAAAATTGATAAAGATGGAATGTCAATCCCTGTCTTGCAAAGTTCTCCCCTATTGCTGGGGAGGCTGTGATCATTTTTCAGGTATATTATGGATGAGATTCCCATTTTGGGTTGGAGGTGGGACTAGCAGGCTATAAGGAAGGCCCTTTATAACTCTAAACATTTATGATCATATAATCTCATATTTTTCAAATATTGATAATAAAATGTACCCAAATAATAGTGAAAGGTATGGTCACTGAAATGGATCGATTGCTGCTTTGTGTTCAGACAATTCTCTGAAGGGGCCCAGTGACACGTCACCTGAGCAGTGTATTCTGCTGAGTCAGTATTCAGGAGGCTGGGTTGATAGGGTAGGACATTTCTAATAAGAATTGAAGCAATCTTTCAAACATACTGGTTGCAAAAGAGACTTAAGCAATATTAGGGATCCAGAATCTGTATCACAGGGGTCCACAAAGTCATAGTTCCCTGATGTCAGAGCTAACTGTTTGTCAGAACATACACCTTCCATTTCCCCAAATAGCACTGACATCTGGATTTTAAAAAAAAGCTAAAATATTTATTATAATGGAATTATGAAGAGCTGCTTGATCTTCATTACATGGTATTTGTGTTTGCTCACTGTTCTGACTGGCTAGAGAACAGCTGGCAGGGGAATGGGGGGTGGATTGAATAGTCACTATTTATTGACTTTCTGGGGTTCATTGTTCTCTTTTTCCATAGTCCTTTTCACCAATTCTAACTCATAAATAATTAAAGGAATCACCTGTATTCTGTGTGTCTGTGTGTGTGTGTGTGTGTGTGTGTGTGTGTGTGTGCATGTGTGTGTGTGTTGTAAGGAGGATATGAACCTTCAATTTTATTACAATAAGAAATGCTTTCTATTAGTACAGATTAGAATTTCTCAGTACACCAAGCCATTAAATGACTCATCAATGTACAGTATCTGAGATAGGACTTGAACCCAAGCCTTCTTCACTAGGAGGCCAATGTTCAATTTATTATCCCACACTACCTTTCATATAGAGTGTGCCTAATAATGTATACATTTTTGCTCTGGTTCTTTGATGTTCATGATGGAAGGAAATCCTAGTAAGGAAATGTCCTTTCTTAATGACTAGAAAATCACAAGATTAAGCTGTATCAGGAATGCAGAAAAATGAGTTTGGTTGTTTTATAAGAAGCCTGTAAATATAAAATGAAAATGATAATATTTGCATGACCTGCCTCACTGGTTTAAGGAAAAATATATTGTAAACTTTTAATTGCTACATAAATGAGAGCCATGACAAGATAAAATATAGTTCTGGGTTTGCCCTAGAGATTCCTTAGTCTTCCTTATTTTTATAAATTAAAAAATTGAGGCACTGGGGCTCAGAGGGATTGAATGACTCTCTCAAAACTAGGTAGATAATAAGTGAGTGTTAGAGTAACAAGCCCAGGTCATTTGATTTTAAAAACAATGTTGCTGCCATTACTCCATGTACCCCACTTCCCCCAGATGGCATTATACAACATGTTCCTTCTAATTCGTCAGACTCAATGCCAAATTACTTTGGACTAGTTCTAAAAAAACAAATCCACTTTCTAAGAATGAAGATAAGTGACTGCTAAGAATGGAGAAGAACATGCCAAGGGAATCAAATACTGAACTCGGAGTCAATAAGATCCAGTTTATATTCTCTTCTTCCCCCTACTTTGGTATTTCCCAGTTGAGTAACCAAACCTATTTCCTTATATATATAAAATGGAAATAAGAATACACATATCACTTGTCTCATGACAAATTGATGTGAAATGCAAATGAGGGAATCCACATAAAACCTTGGCAAATGGTAAGGTATTGTATAAATATCTGTTAATCATCATCATCATCATCATCATCATCATTGTTATAATTACTAGTTTTTATACTCAAAAGAATATCTCTTATTCTATTATGGTGATTTCAAAAGTAGAGATGCCCTAAATGTCTTGAATGATGGCAATAAGATGGGAATGTGCATAGTTACACCCTCTATACCTGATTGTTTTAAGACCCTCAGTAAGATTTGAAGCACTGGGGAACCCCACTGGCCTTTCTTCTGGCCTCTGGACTGATGGTTGTTTCAAAGTGTTGCACCCCCCATCCTATTTTTCAGCTTTTACAAGGCTCCTGGTGCTCCTTGCAACCTTGCCCAGAGATGCCAATGTCACTTCATGCTTCTAAGCTGTCATTTTCATTTCCTGCCCCCCCTCCTCTTCCAAAGCCCACAACTGTCTTTTGCATATTCCCTACCGGATGACTTCCCCAATGGTTGTGTTAGTAATCTCAAGGAAATTGGTCAGCACTGTCACTAATATCTGGGCTGTCAGAACACTAAAGGCCCTTAGATTTGTCATGGGCTATTAACTAGCTAACTCTTCATTAACTGTTGGTAATGATCAATTCCTGGCAAAGCATGGGAAGGGAGGAGGGCTCTGCATTTGCTCCATTTGTTTGCTAAATTGCAAAAAGGAAAAAAAAAGATATTTGAGCTTTACTCTGGTTTCATTTTGTATAATCTTGACAGATTATTTTGTGGTCACTTAGTCCCTGCTGTGAGGGTGCTGGCCAGAAGGAACTTCTGCAACCATGTCATTATTTCACAGCTCTTCCAAAGACCTTATTATCATAACTGCCAACTAGGCCAATTAATATTTGTGATTTAAGAACCCAGCAATAGCAATTTGAAGGCAAGCAAGTCCAATATTCCTTTCCCCTTCTCCTCCTCTCTGTATCAAACCAAACTTTCCACACTCCATCCATTTCTATTTTTTTTCTTGTGGGATGGAAGCTTTTCATTTCATCTTATTGTCAGAGCTCTCTTTTATTCATCTCAGAAAGGTCCTTAAAAAGAAAAGGCTGCATAAGCTCTGATATTGCCACCATATGACAGTTTCTGGGTTAATGTGTGACATCTACATTGGTTCCTATAGTTAGGGGGCAGAACTGTCTTAGAGTTCAGTGAAATCCAAACAAGCCCAGATGATTTTGAATAATATGAAAATGAAAAAAAAAATCCCTGCCTTCCTGTCTCCTCCCTCCTTTCCCTACTCCCCTCCATATGACCTCTTTCTGGCTAAAAAGAGTGAAAAGACCTTATGAAAAGTGAAACCTTGGTAACCTGGAATGCTCACAGATTAAGGTGTTCAGGTAAAACAGGTCAGGGACAAAAATCACGTTCAGACCCAGTTACCACTCTTTGGGCCAATAGAAAGAGGAACTATGACCTGGTGAGGCAGTACAGACATTTTTTCCCAAAGCTTTGACCCAGATGGTATCTGGGTATCTTTTTCCATTTATGCAATCTTTGCCAGACTTGTTTGTGATTTGTACGAAAAGATCTGCTATGACTGAAAGGAAATTGAACAGGAGATTATATTTTTCTTCTTTAGTCACAAAAATATTAGTTAACAATTATTTAATAACTTAAAGTTTGCAAATACCCTCATAAAAATGAGCACATTTGATTCCCACAACAATCCCATGTGGTAAATGCTATTTTTAAGCCCATGTTACAAATGAACAAACTGAAACTGAATGAAGTCAAGAGATCTGACCAAAGGCAAATAGCTATTAAATGGTTGAGGCAACATTCAAATTTGAGTCTTTCTGACTCCCAGTCTAGCACTTTAGCCCCTGTGCCACCTGCCTTCCTTTAAATTCACAAATATGGAAGGATTGTGGCAGGGAGTGAAAGTGGAAGGGGGGAGAGTGAAAGTGGAAGAGAGTAAGAAAGACAGAGAGAGAGAGAGTGTGTCAGAGATGGAGGCAGTGAGAAAAGACAGAGACAGACATAGAGAAGGAAAGAAAGAGAGGGAGAGAGAAATGTACCAGTTAATATGTTGACCTTGAAGTTATAAGTCCTGAATTTAAAAGCTTGTCTCTGATACTAAATTTCTGCTCATGTACCAGTCATTAAAGCTCTCTGAACCTGAGATATCCCCTCATAGAAAATGGGGATAATAATGACTGTGAAGCCTATTTCACAGAGTTGTTCTTGTGACTATCAAGAAAGTTCATGTAAATCACTTTGCAAACTTTTTGTATTAAATATTGCCTAGATAAGGCATAGTTATGGGACCAAAGATTCATTAGGATCTTAACTTTAGAAATAAAAGGGTCTAATATGCCCTGGAGTCAGTAGTACCTGAATTCAAATCTGACCTCAGACAATAATTACCTAGCTGTGTGGTCTTGGGAAAGCCACTTAACCCCATTGCTTTGGAAAAACCTAAAAAAAATTGTTTTAAATTTAAAATTTTAAAAATTTAAACATTTAAAAAGCAATACAGTACATACTAGAATGTGCAAGGGAACCTAGAGACAATCTAATTCAACATTCTCATTTTATAGATGAGAAAATGAAGATTTGACAGGACAAGAACCAGTCCATTGCTCTTCTTTTACATTGTGCTGGGCTGCCAATAGAGAATACTAGATGACAAGCACGTGTATGGCAGTATGTCATAGCGATGAGGCAGCTTGCTGTAACTGCTATAAAATGAAAGTAATAAATGAAGAGATGATCTAGAGGAGGTTTTCACTGCTGTTTATCTCCAAAGGAGGGAGAGAGTTAATGGATGATGAGTACCCAAGTATCTGGTAACTATAAAAGAAGCAAAGTAAAAGGAATGAGTTTAATGGCTAGATAATTGAAATTTCAGTCCCTACTATTTGGGTGGAAAGACTCAGATGGATTCAAGTTTTTTTTTTCCCATTTAGTTCTTTATCCCCAAGGAAAATTAAGGTATTTATAGCTGATGTTGAGCTAATCTTTACTATTACCTTCAAAATGTTTCCCGATGCATAAGTTACTAGACTCCCTAATCCAGGGGTTATTAATCTTTCTGTGTGTGTGTGTGTGTGTGTGTCGGTGTGTGTGTGTGTCATGGACCCTTTCTGGCAGTCTGGTGAAATCTATAGGCCTCTTTTCAGAATAATATTTTAAAGGAATAAAGCAAAATACATTACAAAGGATTACAAAGGAAACAATTTTACTAAAATATAATTATCAAAATATTTTTTAAAGTTCACAAACTCTAGTTATAAATCCTTGCCTTATGATATATAAAGCAAATTGTATTCTAGGGACAAGGGTTATGGAGATAGTGTCATTCTTTCTTTTTGGCAAATATGAAAAAAATTTTAAGTTCAGAGTTTTTGAAACAACATATATTGTATTAATTACCTACTTAGCTCTGTGCTAGATGTTATGATTACAAAAGAAAATTCTTGCTTGCAAGTAACTTCCTATTCAGGCAGAGAGATGAGACATACACATGAAATTGTTCATTTCATTGATATTTTCTGAGTGTTTCCTTTAGAGACAGGGTACTATATTCACTAACAATGAAATGATATTGTATATAAGGTGCTCCTTGGTGCCATATAGACAATTAAAATATCTAATATTAAGGCAATCGTGTATTGCAACAAGTATATAAAGCAATAAAAGGAAGGGAAAGATGAGGAGCTTCTTCATGTGAGCTTAATAAAGGAAGTTGTACTTTACCTTATCTTTTGAGAATAGTGAGAATCAGAGAAGACCAGGCACAAAGGGGAAAATACAAAGAGACAGAGATATAGTGAGGAGAAAAATCTGCCTTTATCAATCAAAAAATTTTTGTTGAAGGAGAGGGGAATAAAATAGAATAGGGATAATGGGATCAGGTTATAAAATTATGCCTTTCAAATCATGTAGATTAGGGGCGAATCACACCAGTCATCTGGAATATCATGCATAACTTTTTTGGCTATTCTTTCCTATTAGAGAAGTCTGACTTTTTTATTTTTATTTTATGAGTGTTTACAGTACCTTATTGTAAGATCTGGCTTAAGTATTTGGTTATAGGCTATATGTAAATCAATGTTAAGTAAAAATCCTGCAACTTCCACAAAATCCCCCCCCAAAAAATTTACATTTGCAGTAATTTTTGGCAATCTGCAAAAAAAAAGTTTGGAAAGTCATTATGTGAATGGGATATGTATAGAGAGCTTTGAAAACTAGGAAGTGTTTAGCAGTTGGCTAAATTAGATATATTAAGCAGTTGGAAGCCATATGGATTTTTGAGTATGGAAATGACATGACAAAAGTAATTTCTGAAAGATTTACATAGCAGGAGAGAGAGCAGTGGGAATTGGGGGATGTGGAGTGTAAAAGTAGAATTCTTAACTAAGAGGAAATTTTCATAAACCAGTTGTGAGGTGAGGAGGGGTTTCAAAAGGATGACAATGGCAATGCTCTGCCATAGCTTCATCAGATTAATTGGCCTTACCATTTTTCCTGTCATTAAAGTACTGTTGCTAAACCTTAGGTCCATCCATCTTTTCTGTTTCCCTATCAGTTCAACTCTTCCTAAAGAAAATGTCACTATTAATTAGATTGTGAGCTCTTTGTGATTAGGGTATATATCTTATTATTCTATTGGTACATAATGAGTACTTAATCAATGTTTCCAATCTATTCCCATGATATTGGAAAGAAGGAAAAATACAGACATTATGAAGAATCAATAGAACTCAATGACTTATGATTATCAAAGAAGAGACAGAGTAATAAAAAATAACTTCAGATTTTCTGCCAAGGCAAAATAGTATGGTAATTAACAGAAATGATGAAGTTGGAAAGAGGAACTGGTTTTGTCTGGGTGTGAGACGGTGAGGTGGAGTAGATGGAAGATATAAAAATTTTTTAAATTTCATTATAAGATAGTGAATTTTAGGTCAGTGATATCAAATTCAAATAGAACTGAGGCCTCTAATTTACATAATGATTCCTGTAGATCTTGTAGTGACTTGATTTTAAAAATGTAGTAGTATTTTATTTTATTTATTATGTTAAATATTTCCCACTTATATTTTTGCCTGGTCCACACTGAGTGTTGTGGGCCACATGTTACTTCTGTGAGTGATACTTCTGTTTTAGGTGATAGAGGAACATCCATTGAACCTATCTTAGATGCAGACTGATGGAAATATGAGAATGGAGCTCAAGTGGGAGTTTGTGTTTGGAGATGTAGATTTGGAAGTCATAGTCAAGATAGCTGGACTTAAGAAAGTATGATTTTTGCAAAAGAATATGTACATTTAGAGAAGAGAAGAGTGGCAATCACTGAACCTTAAGAGAATCCACATTCAGGTAATTGAAAATGAAGTGAAATTTATGAATAAGATAAAGACTAGTCAGAGTGGTAGGAAGATAACCAGTCTGTGTTGTTTCTTAGAAGTCAAAGGGAAGAAATAACTTCTAGAGGATCATCTTGAATATCAAGTGCAGAATTTGAAGAAAGATAAGCTCTGTGTGATAGATCATTGGTGACATTTGAAAGTGTGATAGAATTATATCCAATTTTATTATAATGGGGAAAACAAACCATTGCATAGTAGTGGATAAAGACTTTGCTTCAGAATTAATTTAGGTTCAATCCTGATTTTGACATACTCTAACTGGGTGACTATGGGCAAGTTTCTTTACCTCTCTGTACCCCAGATCTAGGCTATACTTTGCAGAAATGGTGCTTATTTGAACTGATTTAGAGAGTTTCCTTGTTAAAGTTCCTTATATCAAACAATCAAAACAAAATAAAACATTAATTAAAAAAAGACAAGTGGCAAAGAAAAAGAGGCAAGAGGGACAGACAAGTCAATGAAAAGGAAGAGTAAAATTCTGAAAGGCTATAATTAAGCAGAGGAGAGTCAAGTGAAAATTTGAAAAATATCTTTGTTAAAAGATATCCCCAACCAAAGTCCTCCTCCACTGCTTCATTATGGCATGGATATGATAGTTCCTACCAAGCTGTGAGAGCTTTGAGGATTGGTGTTGAGGCTATATACCTGGGGACCAGCCTAGCTAAACTCAGGAAGGGTGGCTTGGAGACCAGTCTGTGGGGTCATCACAATGGTAAGACTTGTTTCAACACCTGAACATTCTACTTATTTCTTGTATGATTTCACTGGATCTGTTTTCTCATCTTTAAATGAACTAGGGGATCTTTGAGGTCCCTTAAAGCTTTAAATCTATGACTATGATGATCAGGGTTGGAGCAGATGAGGAAGTGTTGACCACAACTCAAGAATCATCCTAGGAGGCTATAAAGGGTTTGCAATTTGTTTCAGGGGAGATAAACATACTAATGAAATGACAAGTCCTTGAAGTATTTTTGGAATGTTAGGCATGGAAAACTTAAACTCTGAAAGTCAGAGGAAAAGGAAATGATTGAAATGGAGGTATTTAAGATGTTAAAGAGAAAATAGGTAAACTGGGGAGTAAGGTACTTTTGGTGGTAGAAATGGATGAGATTGAGGGAGTTGACAGGGGGGTGGGGTGGGTGGAGGGGGGTTAGTTTTAGGTACTTCTTTCTTAGTCTAGACAATAAGCCAATCCAACAAACATTTTTAAAGCATTTCTATGTGCTAGGCCCTATACTCCAGAGTGGATGTTCAAATAGACGTAGAAATGAAGAGAATTACTGCTTTCAAGAAGTTTACATTTTTTTAAAATTTTATTTTATTTAAGGCAATGGGGTTAAGTGGCTTGCCCAAGGCTACATGGCTAGGCAGTTATTAAATGCTTGAGGCTTATTTGAACTGACTCCAGGGCCACTGCTCTATCCACTGTGCCACCTAGTTGCCCCCAAGGAATCCACATTTTAATGATCACATGAAGATCACATATGAAAGAAAGGTGAAAAGAGATGATGAGAAGGGGAATTGGAGGCACCTGCTCAGAGACATTGTAGGGAAAATCCAGAGAAGGAGTGCAGCTGGGAGAGGAAGGAAGTCATAGGTGGCCTGGGCATCCTACATAAATTAGAGAAAGTCAGAAAAAGAGAACACAATGATGGAGAGTACTTCCAGTGAGAGAATTCCAGGGATAGAGTGAACTTCTGGGATGAAGAGTTTTCTGTGCCATATATGAGAGATAAAAGACCAGAAAAACTTGAGAGTACATCCTAGAGTGGAATGAAGGCTAAAAGGTTGAGATTATGTTAGACAGATAAGTTGAAATCACAATAGAGACTGATGCATCAGTATTTTTTTTTAGCAAAGGAAGAAAGCCAAAAATAAAGGTTGGAAGTTAATTGTCAAAATTTGTGTAGAAGGAGAATTGTTATGGGAAGTGAACTTGCGAGTTAATAGGATTATTATGCAGTAGAGAAGGCCAAATGAGATAGAATGAATTTGAAATGAGTCAAACTGTACAGTCACTTCTTTCTAGGACTCAGAATCCTTGTGTATAAAATAAGTAGGAAGCTAGTAGGTGGGTGGGGGGAATTGATGATCTCCAAGTTTGCTTGTAGCTCTGATTTAGATGTGTAAAGTGGATTACCCAAAGCTACCAAGTTAGTAAGCTAGTAAATGTCAGAGCCAGAATTCAAAATCACATCTTCTGACTGGTGTTCCTTTCATTTCACATTATTAGAAGCACCAAAGATGATGCCTAGATTTGGGAGTGGAAAGATGAACTCACTAAAGAAAAATTATTTGTTAGTAGGGTGAAAAGAAACCAAATTACATTAAGAATAAGACAAATTTCATCTACTTTCATTTTTGCTTTGGGAAACCCCAGATGAAGAAGATAATGAATTGTTTTCAAAGGACTAAATTAGGCTTTTTAAAAAATGAAACCAAGATTATTGTTACCACATTTTGAGTTTTTTACAGAGTGGATGTATTTAGAAAAATTTCCTTTAGTCACTTATAGAACTAAAAACATAGACTTGATCCATTTCCAATTCCCCTCCCCCAGTATAATGTTTTTCATTATATATATATATATATATATATATATTTATGTACATACATAAATATATATGTATATATATATATATATATATGCACACACATAGTCCTTGAAATAGGCTATATAATTTTCATACTTTTCTGAGTCTAAGCAGCCATCATTGTGGTATGTTCAGGAACCTTGGTTTATATCTTACTGAACAGTTCTTTAGAAAGCATCTTGTTGGAACTTAGATCAGAACTAAATGGTTTTGATAGATTTACACAGGTTATAAATGCATTATAAATACTGAAGCACAGTGAAAAATGCTACCTATTTTGCAACTGTCTATATTTATCATCTATATGACAAAGTAAAAGATATATTTGCACAGTTCCTCTTCTTTGCAAACCAAGCCTGGCTCATCAGTAGTATGGGTATACAGGCTGAGCCATAATTGTAAAAGTAATATATTTATGTAGTATAAATGTTTTTTGAATTGCATAGTTCTGATCTCTGTATGCAACATTCTATGGCCCCAGACAAGTGCTGGTAAATATTTGATGACTGGTTCTCCTCCCCTTTCTTACCTACCAAATGTGTATACTTTTAAGTTTCATCTATAATATCAATTTAAGTGTAAAAAAATCAATAATGCAATAACTCAAGTCCTAATTTATAGCATTTGTTGATTCCCTGAGGGTAAAGGTTCCCTCTGAAAATTTAACAATCAACTCACCAGTAGGTTTTTTTGGTTTCAGCATAACAGTGATATCCTCCCCCCCCCCCCCACCTGTTAGAGAACTGGTCAACAGTAGGAGAGCACTCACACTAAGGAACAAATTAGCTCTCTGTAATATGAAAATCCCTTACTTTTTTCATAATCCTTATCATACTCTAATGAACTAAGTTGACTAGCTACATACTGACTGAGTTAAAAAAAGCACTGGGATTTCCCATTAACCAAGGTTGTATAAGAAAGCAGGTCTGATACAATGGATAGAATACAGGACTTGGGATCAACAAGAAGAGAATTCATATACTGCTTCAGATACTTATTAGTTCTGTGTCCCTGGGTAAGTCACCTAATCTCCATCTTCCTCAATTTCTTCAACTATAAAATGGGGATGATAATAATAGCCAGGGTTGTTGAGATAAACTATTTGTAAAGTGTTTTGCAAACCTTAAAGTGATGGATAAATGTTAGCATTATTATTATTATTTTATTATTATTATTACACTAAGATCAACTAATCAATTTAAAATCTCCTTCTGAACCAAGGTTGCCTTACATATTTCTTGACATGTTAACCAGTCAACCAAGTGAAGCACTGAAGAAGTTGTTTTCATTCATTCACTGAAGATAAGATAAAGGACTGGAAAAGTACTGGTGTGATATTTGAGCTGAATCTTGAAAGAAGTTAGGGATTGTAAAAGACATGGGTGAGGAGAGAATGCCTAACTTTAGGAATGGAGGTAGTCAATGTTGGGCATAAAGTTAGGAAGATGAAGCTCTGTGTGAGAGGAATAGCTTATAGACCAGAGAGCACAGAAGAAAGCTGGAAAGAGACTAAGGGAGAAATTGTGAAGGACTTTAAATGTCAAACAAAACAGTTTATATTTGAACCTAGACATAAGAAATTTATGGAATAATTGCACTTGAAGTTTAGGAAAATTACTTTGGCATTCACTATATGGAGGATGGGATTACACTGGGAGAATAGACTTGAATTAATCCATTGAGAAAGAACATGAAGACCTCAACATGAAAGTGGTTGTTTAATTGGAGAGAAAGGATACACTGCACATATGTATGCATATTTAATATGTATAATATACAATATGATATATTATATAAGTTCATATTCATGTATATATGAATGAGATGCCATGGCCAGAGAAAGAACAAGATTTGATAACTGATTGCTATAATATTCCCATTCACAAAGTTCATATATGGTGAACTTTGTGAAAGAGAATGCTATAATTTGATAGTACTGCTGATAAACAATAAATCTATATGTTAAAATTTAATGTACACTTATAAAACACTTATATGGGAAAATGATACCCATGAGAGAATAGATTGACACACCCCATCCAGGAACAATGGCTAAATTGATTCTCCCCCTCCTTTTCCTGTAGAATGTAAGTTCCTTGAAGTCATAGACTATTTTGTTTTTTGTCCATTTCTTTTATTGTGTGTTATACAGTAGGTACTCAACAAATGCTCATTGAATTTAATCAAATTGTTGAAACAGATATTGCAATAATAATTTAGATAATACTTTAAAATTACAAGATGAGATAGTGATGCAAATACTCTTTTACCACCCCATCATTCCTCATGATATTTTAGGGACTTTATTGGAAAAATGGACCTGAACCATGTGAATGGGAATCCAACACAAAGACTTCAGTCAAGTGGGAGGTGTTGAAAGGAGACCTCAGAAAATCTAGAAGAAGGAAGATCTGGAGACAGGGAAATAGGAGCAAATGGGGAAATGTATCTGATGGATTCTAACTGACACTGTAGTTTGCAGTTTGAGCCATCCACCTTAACTGTGACTTAGTCATCACTCTCTAGACAAGCTATGGTGGGAGGAATTTTCCTTCAGTGGCACCTGTGTTCAAAGCACCAGGGAAAAGACAAGGGAGGGGTAAAGTCCAGGAAGAAGAGAGTGCAACCTGTCAAGCCAGCCATATGCAGCTGACATGATCCCCATGGTCATTTGCAGTGTTGAGGCACCCCAAGAACTACCCAACCAACTCTTCTAAATGAGCAATTCCTTTTACAATGTTGGGGAGATAGAAGGATGTTTAGGAAGGGGTAAAACATTTGGGTCTTTCTTCCAATGCTCTGAAGATAGGTGGAATAACTTTTTTTTTGGGGGGGGAGGGAGTATAAAAGTATTTTATTGTAATTTTTGTATTATTTAATCTGATATTTTAAATAAAGTGACACATAAATGCTATATCCTATATGATTATTATTACCTGGCCTGAGGTGGGGAGAAGGGGTCTTAGAGAAGAGAATGAATGTGAACATTAATTTGAACAGATATGAATCAAACTGGGGTACAGATGGAAGCCATTTTATACCCACTTTGCAGATGATCAAACTGAGACTCATGGGTGATTTGTTCAGGAAACTGGAATTTGAGCCCAGGTTTCCCTACTCTAGGTCTAGTGTTATTCTCTCTGCACCAAACTGCTTTCTTCTCCACCCCCCATACTTCACCAAGGGTTCCTCCACTTTTGCCAAGGAGACTCAACATCATTTCATTTTAAAAATATTAATTTTAGGTCCATTAGCCAGAGACAGTCTGACTCTGTTTTGTACAGACTCCACTTGGCACATTTCTGACGTTAAGTGAATTTTAAATGATAACAATTCAAAAGCAGGATAAAAGCATTTGCAAGAGAGATATAGATAACTCCATTTACATTCGGAACAGATAGTCCTCCCCCAGTTCTGCCTCCAAAGGAGAATGGGGTAATGCCTCAGAGCAACGTGTTAAGTTAAATTCATAAAGCAGGGTGGTGACCAGAAATCATCTGGAAAATTTAGAACTCTCATCCACCCACCTCCTTTCCAAGGCCTCTGGTGCATTCTGCTCTCTATTCAGTCTGAAGCTGAGCCTTACAGTCACAGAATTAAACAAGCATCCCACTCCTTCCTGCCAGCCCTTCTATTAAATCATCAGAATCTGTTTGACATTAATCTGGTCAGAATATACAGTGCCACCATGGAAACTTTAGATTTTTGTAAGTCTAACAAATCATAGAACCAATGGACACTTTGATTCCCATCCATGTCCTTTTTATGTCTCCAGTTCTGTAATTCCAAATTCTGTTTTTTGTTCAATTATACACATCTACACAGGTGTACATGTAAAACACATACATTTTTTCCAACTTTACCTTCTGCAAATCCTCTGTGTCCTATAGACATGTGACCAGCCTCAGCATTCCTGGCCCTTGCTATCCACACATTCACATATTTCTAAGATTTCAGGGCTTTTCTATCTACTCTGAAGCTTAGCTTTCTTTTCTATGTTGTCTGCCTCAGTTAGAAAATGAGTTATCTCCTTTTTTTCCCCTTTATATCTCTAGCATTTAACACACTGCATAGCATGCAGTAGGTGCTTAATAAATGCATATTCATTCTATAATTACTGAAAACATCTTTAATAAAACCCTGGTTTACTTCTATTTAACCCCATTTAGAAAAAAAAATCTCTGATTTTTTTATTCAGTTTCTGAAAACTAGAGGTTTTCTTTGTTATCATGATCAGAGCCCCTAATGATGTTTCTCTTCTCTTAGCTCATATTATATGTACATACATATATATATATACATATATATATAATTTCTGAATAATTTTATAATTCATTTATTGCACCAATATATCAAAAGAAAGGAAGGTTTGCACACAGATGGATTCTCCTAGGAGAGACTAGATAAGATTCAGACAGAATGAACAGGCACTGATATTTTGCAATATGCAATGTTGTAAAAATAGGGGAATGGAAAAATATTTATATAGGGCCTATTATGTATCAGGGACTTTACTAAGTGCTTTATACAAATCTTATCCCATTGGATCCTTAACAATAATCCTTTTCTGTTTCTTATGGTATTGATAGCCCCCAGTAACATTGATTTTCTTGTAAAAATGGTTATTGACAGATAAGATATGGTTGTGTGTAAAATGCTGCATGTGCATAGAAAAGGAAGAAATAATGGTTTCTTTTTATAAAAGCAAATGTCAAATAAATATTGGTCAACTCAGTTTCCAGGGCTACAGTACAGATGACTGAGTCTGTGTTGTGTTTTCTTTATTATTCCCCTCCTAATAAACTAATTAGAATTTCACACTTAAAGTCCCTCTTTACTATTACCTATTACTCAGGTTCCTAAAAGATGTTAATTAACCCAAAAGGCCTGAGATGTTCTAATAAAACATAGACAAAAGGAATGGCCTCCCAGCATGATCAAGGCACATGTCACTTATTCATTTGGATTTAATTATATGGCAAAAAGCCAAGGTGGTTCTTGAGAGGGAAAAGAGCCAGAGTATTAAAACTGAGACACTGTCCAGATACAAATGGATTTGTAGTTCATTATTTCACCAGGATAACACAAATCTATTTTAGGACCTGGAAAAAGGAGAATCTTAAAGTGGGAATAAATCCGTTACACAAGGTACTATTCCTGGCCCTGAATAGATATATATGTATGAACACTTTGTTGTGACCATCATTTGTTCAGTACTCTATCAGATTCCTTAACCTGAAACATAAAGGAAGAAGTGTAACCATTTTTGATCTTACCTTTAAATATTTCCAATAATTTCCAATTAATTTAAGAATTAACTATCAAAAGAATTTGATATTTTTAAAGTTTTCTATAAGATACCATAGACAATGAAATAATATCAATACAAAACACACATATATGCATATATATTATATCTATATCTTTATAATATGATCAACAAACCAATCATAAGAGAGAGAGAGAGAGAGAAATTCCATTTAAAATAACTGCAAAGAAGATAAAATGCTTGAGATTCCATCTGCCAAGACATAATCAGGAATTATATGAATACAAATGTCTAGGCAATTAGGCAGCATAGTAGATAGAGCACTGGTCTTGCTATCAAGAATATGGGAGTTCTAATCTAGCCTCAGACACTTGCCATTTACTAGCAGTGTGACCTTGGGCAAGCCACTTAAGCCTGATTACCTCGCATCCAGAGCTCTCTCCAGTTGTATTGATTCATACCTGACCACTGGACCCGGATGGAGAAGATAGTAAGACTGGTGACTTAACACAGCATCCTCTCATTCAAATCCAATTCATATGTTTGTTATGGAATCACCTCCCCTGATGTCATAGTCTTCTTCAAGAATGAAGGACATGTGGCAACTATTTGGCACAATGGATAGGGCACTGGCCCTGGAGTCAGGAGGAACTGAGTTCAAATTTGACCTCAGAAACTTAATAATTATCTAGCTGTGTGACCTTGAGCAAGCCACTTAAATCCAATATCTTGCAAAAGCAAGTAAAAAAAGAATAAAAGACATACATCATTAACACAACTACAAAATATTTTTCATACAAATAATGTCAGATCTAAACAATTGAAAAATATTAATTGTACATGGCATAATATAATATAATAAAAGTGACAATTTTACCTAAATTAATCTATCTATTCAGTGCCATAACAATCAATCTATCAAAAATTATTTTATAGAGCTAGAAACATAATAACAAAGTGTTAAGGAAGGCAATGAACCAGAAAATGAAGGAAAATGGTCTAGACTTAGCAGATATTAAACCTTGTTATAAAGAGGTAATTATGAAAACAATCTGATAGTGCCTAAGAAATAGAGTGCTGTATCATTGAAATAATTAGGAATAAATTAAATTATAGTAAATGATCATAATAATCTTAAATGTGATCAACCCAAAGACCCAAGCTTTTGGAACAAAAATTCTTGATTTCACAAAATCTACTGGGAAAACTGGAAAATAGTATGAACCTAACAGAAACTAGGTATAAACCAACATCTCACAGTATACCAAGATAAGATCAAAATGGTACATGATTTATACATAAAGGCTGAATATATATGAATATACATAAGCAAATTTGGAGAGCATAGAATAGTTTTTCGGTTGGATCTATGGGAAAGAAAAGAATTTGTGACTGAAGAGATAGAGAATATTGAAAATTACAAAATAGATAATTATGATTATATAAAATTAAAAGCTATGTAGATGGAATTGTAATATTCGTAAAGTCAGGAGTTAAAAGCCACCAACCTCCTATCAATAAAAAAGATATATTTATTTTAAATCTGATCTCAGACACTTATTAGTTGTGTCTGAGTAAGTCACTCAATTCCTGACTAAAACAGAAGAAGGAAATGGCAAATCACACCAGTATCTTTGCCAAGAAAATGCATGAACAGTAGATCCACAGTGTAATAAAGAGTTGAATGTGAATGAATGACAGAACAAAAACAATCTCAAAATTACATATAAATTGACCTTTTAGGACTATTGTCAAAATCTGGGTACCCTCTAATAGATCCCCAACGATATAATTTATAATTGTTAGTCATATTCCACTTGGTTTCTATGGAAATCTATGAAATGGATCCTATACCTCTTCACCTGCAAATCAACTTAAAGATCTACATTTAATGGCTAGAGGTTCTAGGCAAAAAATTATAAGTAGTGTGGCATAATGGAATAATCATAATAATATATAATAACTACCTAGCTGCCACAATTTTATCAACTGACAATAATATTACCCTGTGAAGTCAAAGAAATTAGACTGGATTATGAAAGGGAATCTGTCTATAGGGAAATATGCTAATGAAATATATTCAAGTTAATATAGGGAGAATCTATGATTTTCTCAAACTGGGAATTATTTATAAGTAAATTTCTTCCAATAAGTCATTGATGACAGAGCCTCGTCTTTTTTACTAGATAGCCAATATTATATCCATTAAACCACTCTATGTCTTTTTGATGTATAAATTATGTCCACAATATTATTTGGGTGATGGAAGACACACTTCTAAAGAGAATATAGAGGGGCGGCTAGGCGGCGTAGTGGATAAAGCACCGGCCTTGGAGTCTGGAGTACCTGGGTTCAAATCCGGTCTCAGACACTAAATAATTACCTAGCTGTGTGGCCTTGGGCAAGCCACTTAACCCCATTTGCCTTGCAAAAACCTAAAAAAACCCAAACAAACAAACAAAAAAACAAACAAGAGAATATAGTGACCAAATTGCAGCTCTTTTCAATAAATGCCAAGTGACTGACAAATATTATTTTCTGATCTCACCTTGAACTTTTCAGATTTGATATATTTATGGAAGGACTTTCCTATCTCCCTTTTCACATTTAAATCCCATTTATTATCTCTTTATTAGAATGTAAACTCCTTGATGGCAGGATCTATGTTGCTTGTTTTTAGATCTCTTTCACCTTGTATAATGCATGGTGCATAATCAGCATTTAATTTTTTTTTTCATTCATCCACTCATTTAAACAACAAGCTCATTATACTCTTTACCACATATCCCTCTATTTCTTCTTTGAATTTATTGGTATATTTTACATACCTAACTGAAATCAGGCACCAAATATAATGTTTAGTGCTACACTGAATATGATAGGGTGTTTACTTAATTCTAGAATCACTGGATATTAGTATGGGAAGAAAGTTTAGTTACTGAACCCAATTCTCTCATTTTACATAAAAAGTAAACCTTTTGATTTTAAGAAACTTGCCTAAGGTACAAATATAGCTAATCAAGGATTGGATAGCAGGGCATATTACTAAAATCATGTTTATATTATTCAAAGTAATTTTTTTAATTGCCTCTTGTGAATTTCATGTTCAGAACCCTAAAAAAGTTCAATTAATAAGTAAGATTCATTAATGGTACTATCCAGGTGCTGCCAAGTTCTCAATTAAACTATAGCCTTCAGGACCTGTAGCCCTTCCATTCTTGGCCAAATGTAATTTGTGATTCAAGAAGGGGGAAAAATCTCAAAAATACTCATTTAAAAAATCCCCCTAAGTTTCTTGAATGACAAATAAGTATTCTTTAAAAGCAGACTGATGAGAAAGGAATAAAAACAAAAATTATATTGCCCTGAACATATTCAAATGACTTAAAAATTAAGAGAGAACATGCTCCAGGCAAGACATGATTTTGGTTTTCATGCTACTCAAATGGAAGGATTGTTTGAAACCCTATATAAATCCAAAACACAGATGGTTTTGTCTGTCTGTAATTGCAACATCACCCCAGGGAAGTTCAGTGTTTAGAGTGCTACATGGAGGTGATGTTGCATGCCATAGGCAGTCTAAAATGCATAGTTACATTCGAAGAGTGTTTTCCACAGATTTCATTGCAGTCAGCTTGCCTTAAATAACCCTACTCTATTAAATACTTTATAAGTATCACCTGCCTTCTCCTCTCCTAACCCCCCAATGTGGAAGAGAAGTTGTCCTTGGGATTTGTGGCATTGCAGAAATCTCCAATTTTCCTTCCTGCCCCCCTCTCAGGTCAGTTCTTCCATTACTGTAGCTTTATTAGGCAAGATTGACTAGGCCCCTAGAGAAAGAAGAAATTAATCTGATGGCCCTTTGTGTGTTGGGGAGGGAGGGAAGAGCACTGCAGAATTAGTGAGTTGAAAGGGACCTCAGAGGTCATTAATCTCACAATTATAAGAGCAAAATTCACCTCTACCATTTACCCAGGTAGTTTCAAGATCTTTGCTTGAAGACCTACAGTGAGAAGAAACATTTTTGTTTGATTTTCCTCTCAAATTTCCCTGACTACAGTTGAATCAGCCTTGCCATCCCTTTCAAAGTATCTTCACCAAAATCTTCTGGTGAAGGGTTCTCTGTCTATAGCAAGAACATAAGAGGAAGAGGTCAGTTAGTTGGTTAGCAAACATTTACTATTTGTTAGGCACTACTCTAAGAGACACAAAAAGAGACAAACGGTAGTCCCTGTCTTCAAGGAGTTCATAATCTAATGGGGAAAGACAGCAAGCAAAAAAATATCCAAACTAAACATTATTGAGAGGGAAAGCACTAGAATTAAGGGAGTTGGAAAAATATTCCTGTAGAAGATGGCATTTCAGTTGAAACTTAAAGGAAGTCAGGGAAGCCAGTAGGTAGAGATGAGGCTATGGAGTATTCCAGTCAAGGGAGATAGAGAAAATATCCAAAGATAAGAGAGATATAATGTTTTATTCATCCAAAAGCAAGGAGGTCAGTGGTTTGATGAGTACATGCTAGGAAGTAAGGTATAAGAAAAGAAAGGGAGGAAGAGGCTAGATTAGGAAGGGCTTTGAATGCTAAACAGAGAATTTTGTATTTGATTCTGGAGGTGATAGGGAGCCAATGCAGTTTATGGAGTAGAGAAATAACATGGCCACATTTGTGCTTTAGGAAAATCACTTTGGTAGTTGAATGGAGGATGGATTGGAGTGGATAGAGTCTTGAGACAGGCAGTCTCAAGTCAGTAGCTATAGCAATGATCCAGATATGAGATGATGAGGTAATTTGCAGATCAACTGTTTCTAAGATCCACCATAGTTTGGTATCTTGCAAGATTTCTACATAACTCTTTAAAATCTATCTGGGTCTCAAAGAAGTCTGAGGACATCTGGTCCTTGGTAGAATTTAGTTCCTAGGAGTAACAGTTTTTTCCCCCCAAAGAAAACAATATTAAAAAGAAAGTTTAAAGTGTTTTGATTTCCCTATTTTGGATCTTAGGGGCTGTTTTTCATGTGTGAGAACCAATATTACTCCAGACCTATTTCTTAATCATGAATTCTTTAGAGATGTCTTCATTAGAAAAATGACATTACTTTGCACAACAAGGATTTATTCAGTCTAGTCCTTTGTTCTTCTCATAACAACATTTTTTTTCTGTTAATCACATTTTGCTATTAGTTGAACATTAGGTTGCATATCTTTATTTTTTGCAAGGCAATGGGGTTAAGTGGCTTGCCCAAGGCCACACAGCTAGGTAATCATTAAGTGTCTGAGGCTGGATTTGAATTCAGGTCCTCCTGACTCCAGGGTCAGTACTCTATCCACTGTGCCACCTAGCTGCCCCTTAGGTTGCATATCTTAAGATATTTAAGGAGTCTATACAAATTGATATAGAACAAAACCCAACTTGCATCAGTAGTGTACTCTCTCTTTGTAGTTTCTTAATTTCTCATTTTTTTCCCTTTCTACTTTTACTTTCATGTCCACTGGCACTTGTTACTGAAAAAAAGAGAAAAGCTACCTCTCTGAGCAATTGGATTTTAAACCAATGAGTTAAAAGCCATGGCTGTTTTTGTTTTTTTTTTCTTTGTTTTTCTATAATTCTTAGAAAATGAAAGACACTGGGTATTTATTTACTGAATTAACTGGGAAACAGCTGCAGGACAGGGTCATGGTGAAGGAATTGCCTGGATTATACATCTTGGTAGAGGGAAGAAGAAATTTCTTACCATTAGGGAGGAACATATATTTATATTTTGATAACTTCTGAACCTCAGTGTTCCTAAGGATGTTGATGACTGATGTTTTACTCAATAATTGATCTCCCACCCAACCTTAGTATTGAAAGGATATCACAGAATCTCAAACTTGGAAAGGATTTCATTGATTAACAAGTCCAAATCCATACCTCACCAAAAATGTATCCTTTGCAACATATTGGAAACATGGTTTTCTAGCCATTTTTGAAGGTGTCCAATGAGAAGGAAACTGCTTTTTCCCAAGACAACCCCCCATCCCAGTTTGCTCTAATTGTTAGCAAGTTTATCTTTATATTAAGCCTACATTTGACTCTTTGTAACTTCCATTCATTGTTTCTAGTTCTGTCCACTGGGAACAAACAGAACTAGACATAAATCCCTCATCCACATTAGCATTTCAAATGATTGAAGAAAGATAACCTGTTCCTTCTGATTCTTCACTTCCTCAGGGTAAGTAACTCCAGTTTTTTTTCCAAATCAACATCTCAGGGCCTTTCTCTTGGTTTCCATTCCTTGGATTTTCTCCAGAGAAGGCTTTGGAATTGCAAGTATGTATTGTCGATTTAAAAAAAAAAAAACTTCCTTTCTGTGACTGGACTGGTAAAAAATGTGATTAATATTCACAATAAAATACTACTATAGACATTGTAAAACAGTAAATGGTAGTCCTAGATCAGTGGAAAACTATCTAAAGTACTTATACTTTGCAGATGTCCCAAACATTCAAATGTTTACCACTATGAATAGGAAAAGTAGAGGTATAATGGTCAAAATAAATTTTGTTTTTATACCCCGCTCAGTTCAATTGTCTCAAGTATGGGCAAAACTGAATAAAAATTTGATATACACCTTCATCTGGGGAAATTTGCATTTAAATTTCTTGTCCTAGTCTAAGACCAACACTAAATTATTATCCCTGATTCAATGGTTTCGAGGCAGTATTCCCAGACTAAAATAAGTAACTCTGATCCCTAGGGCCAATCAATTCCTTTGGGAGTTGGAGGGAGACAGAGAACTAGAAGAAATTGTTGAGTGTGCTTTAACACTTTGGAAACCTGGTGTTATCTATCAATCACTGTGGGGTAAAAAACACATTTCAGCATGGCTTTGCATAAAGGGATATATGAGGTTAAATTAGGGTGAGCATATATCATTTTATGTTATTGGTTGGAGAAGACTGTTGCTGGGGTGTCCCTTCCAACTTTCAAATTTTGATTACATCACTGAATATTCACGATCTTCATGAGTACTCATAAGTACTTTGAGATGTTAAAACAAAAAGAAATAATTAGTCAAATGTAGGAGCTGCAAAGTCAATGCCAACTTCTTGGGAATTGCAAGAATCATCTATGTGCAAATTGTTTCATTTAATTGAGTAGATTTCCCTTCCAAATCATAGGCTGGCATGCTTTGAAATGCTTCTAAAAGGTTGATATACTTCACAATTATTCATTTTCTTTACTAATTTCAAATTTTAGAGTCATTTCTTTAACTGAGTCATAGTTTGGGGAAAAGAACTATACATAACTGAAACTCCTCTAATTTTACTTTACTCCTGAATCTACACATGCCCCCTAGTCTTTTTTTCTTCTTTGCTTCTGGTTTCCATTTCTTATGGCATTGGCTTATATAAATAATACTAAAGATCTTATGAATACCTGGAATTTATGCAGCATTTTTTTCTTTTTTTAGTAGCAGTATACACAGTCTTTATTCTTCCCTTTCTACTTCCCATCTATTATCTTGACATTTTCCAGATGGGAGAGTGGGATGACTGAGTCAAAATGTTTAAGCATTTTACTGTGACTATAGTATGTATATCTATATCTATGTGTATATATATATATATATATATACATATATACTTACATATATTTATGTATATGTTTATATGTTTGCTATTTATATAGTGCTGTATAGAAATGTATAATATAAAATTCTTTCAGAGTAAATAGTATGAACTATAAATTTTGGTTCTTTAAAAAATTCTAATACTAGAGAGGTACTTTGTCTGGTTATGCTAGTTATAATTGAATGCTGAATGATTTTTGAAGTTTTTCCTTTTTCCTTTCCTCAATATGCTTTTTTGTAATTTTCAAAGCTCTTTCAGAGTTCACATCGGGTTTCCTTGGGTCAGATTGTAGTAATTGCATCAGGGTTTTAAAAAATATTTCTCATATGTGACAGGGATGACTGTCATATTTTCTATTACTCTCCCATAAAATGTAATCAAACAGGGTCATGACCCAGTTACACTATGATTCTCCCCACCCAACTACCTAGCTTCAGCCAAAGATTCCCTAGATTATTAATAATTACTGCTGACTCTTTGGATCGACTCTTGCAATGCTCTAGCTTTTTTTCCTTTGATATTCATCTAAGTGTAGCAATGATTCATAAAACTATTTGTCCCAGCTGCAAGAAACTGAACTGACTCTGAAATCCAACTTTCCAAAACCAAAACAAAATCCTTTGGGTCATTTTGATACAGGAAATACACACAAATATTCAATAGGATGGCTGAAATTATTCTAAGAAGCATTGATTAAGATGGTATTGACTGGGTTCAATATAAATATATGGTTCCTTTGGGAACCAAATATTACAAAATATTTTACCAAATATTACGAAAATATAACCAAGAAACATTTTGTGAGTTCAATAACACACTTTTAAAAAGATGAGTGTAAAGACTGACTGCACTTCTAAGTCAGTTGAAGGTAACTGACCTGTGCCCTTCTTGTTTAGACTTTTTACCTGAAGCAGGTGTCTGATTGAATTGTAGATCTTTTTTCTCTGACAAAATAAGACCAAGAGGGTCTAGAAAAATTTTGGAAATCAAAATAATGATACTTAGCAGTAATAGTAACCTAATTTCCCAATACCCAGATTGGCAGGGACTTTTTCTTTACATTTAGGCTAATGAGTAACATATTTCTTTGCTTATGTAAGATAATCACATCTAAGTACTGAAAGAAAATATTTCACCCCTCACCATAATTAATGAAATATTCTATCTCCCATCTTTGAGACATATAAATCTTTGTTAGAATATTCTCTCTTCTCACCTCTACCTCATATATTTCTATATTACAGCTCCCCACCTCTACCTCATAAATTATTAGAAAGCATGGTTCATATGCACCTTTCACATAGGGCTTTACCTCATCTTTTTCCTCTCTCTCTCTACACACCGCTTCTATTGTTTATTTGTCTTTTTTTCCTTAAAATTACTTTTGTATATATTTCAAATTTACATATTTGTATATATATGCATACACACATACACACAACATAAACAACACACAGACACATACAACATGCATAGACACACAAACACACACATATCTATCTATCTATCTATCTATCTATCTATCTATCTATCTATCTATCTATCTATCTATCTATTCCCCACTAACTGTTTCCTAATAAAAATAATCTTCTATTGGGCAGGGGCAATTATCTTTTGTCTTCTGTGTCCCTAGTACCAAGCATAGTACCTTGATTAAACAGGTACTTAACAAATGTTAATTTAAACTGAATAAACAAAATTTAATATGTGGGTGGGGCAATGAATAGAACTTTGAGAAATAAATTTTTCTCCCACTGCATATAGCTTGCCCTGGAGACTTTTCTAAATAGTCATGGGGAAAAATACCTAGCCATGATGGCACATTTCATGTCCTAACATTGTTTCCTATACCAAAAAAAAAAAAAAAAAACCTTTTCCTTAATATTGTCTTTTCTAAAACAAGCAGTCTTCATTATCAACTCCAACCTGCACCTTCCTTCACCCATGAATGCATTGGGTCAAAAGATCCAATAAGAGCTTCAGGTTTTTTAAATGAATATTTCAATTCCCAAATAAACAATCACATACTTTAATTAGTCCCTCCATTTTTTTTCTTCTATCTTCTCTTCCTTAAGCAATAATTTGGCAATAATATTTAATTATTTACAGTATTAACTTTAAATCATGCCTTCTAGGACCTGCTGATTCCAGGAACTTTTTAAAATAAACTAGAGTCAAATCCTTTCACCATGTGCCTGATTGTTTGGCTTCAAGGAAAATTCTTCCGGATGCCACAGGACTTGGATACATAGTCATTGCTCTGGAAAATAGTGAGATACAAACATTCTCAGCACCAGAAACTATCAATATGCCAAACTTCTTGGTTTTTTTTTTTTTTGGTGCATTAAAGATAATGATCCATTGGATTGGACTAAGACCTTGCTGTGAAAGAAAATATAACCTTATTCTTTGGAGAAATAAATAAAATGTAAACAAAAGGCAGAGAGTAAAAACCAACTCAGGGTTAGCCTTGCAGACAGAAAACTTGGGTTGAAGTTCTAGTTCTAGTGTTAGCTGCATTACTTTAGAAAGACATATCCCGGGGGTGGCTAGGTGGTGCAATGGATAGAGCACCGGCCCTGGAGTCAGGAGTACCTGAGTTCAAATCCAGCCTCAGACACTTAATAATTACCTAGCTGTGTGGCCTTGGGCAAGTCACTTAACCCCATTGCCTTGCAAAAACTAAAAAAAAAAAGGAAGACATATCTGAGTCTCAGTTTCCTCATCTGTCAATGAAGTGACTAAACCAGATAACACCTAAGAGCCCTTATATTTCTCACATTCTGTGATTCAGTGTTGCCTCTAAACTAAAGATAGAATAGACATGGTTACATAGAAACTAAAGCCTATGACTGGTAAGGAACTAAAATGAGAGCAAGGAGTACAGGACTTGGAGTTAAGAAGATTCAACTTTGTGAGTTCAAATCAGACCTCAGACAGTTACTAGCTGTGTGACCTTGGGCAAGTCACTTAACCCTATTTGCCTTGGCTGCTTCATCTGTCAAATGAATTGAAGAAGGAAATGACAAACCACTCTAGCATCTTTCCCAAGAAAACCTCATTTAGGGTCATGATATCAGACATGACTGAACAGTTTGAACTTGTTTTAAATACTATTTTTTTAATACAATTCACAAATGGGGGCAAGCCACATGACTACTCTTGTTCATTCTTCATCTGTAAAATGAGTGGCTTGAACTGGATGACCTCTGTCACTTTAAGATCTAAATCTTTGATCCTTTAACTTTGTGAGTCCACAAACTAAACAATCATCTCTAGTATTTTTTTGACTGTTCCCCCATGTCCTCTATACCTATTTCCCTTCATTTCCTTTAAGATTCAACCAACTCCATTTCCTCACGTTTAAAATGAACTGGAGAAGGATATGGCCACGTTAGGGTCTTTACCATGAAAACCCCAAGTGGGGTCACAGAGAGTTGGACATAACTGAACAACAAAATGTCAACCACTCTTAATTCCAATGCCTTCATTTTGTTAAATATTTCTTATTTTTCCTATACATCGTTTGTATAAATTTGGTTTCTTGTTGCTTACTTACAAGGTTGTGAGTTCCTTGAGAGCAAGGACTATTTTTAGGTTTTGCTTTTTATTGTATTCCTATTTACTAAATATTTATATATTATTAATGACTATTGACCATGTTATATGAGTTCACATCTTTAAGTCTAAATGAATTACATGCAAGAGTTCTAAAAGAATTCACAAATGATATAATAGAAAGATCAACAGAAATCTTTGATGGGAAAACAGAATAGCAGTAAAAAATAGAGATGGGGCAAAAAGGTAGATTCCCTAAATTAACAACACAAAGTAGCATGTAATTAAAGAGAGGCAGCATAGCAAAGTATGTTAAGTTATGATTTTAGAGTCAGTAATATTGGGTTAAAATTCTGCCTCAAACATATGCTAGCCATGTGACCATGGGCAATTTATTTAAACTTTCAGTGTCCAAGGCAACTAAGGCCATAAATTGTAGAAGTAGTTTCCCCATCTGTGAGTTTCACACATATATAGTTATAACATCCTCTGTAGCTGCTTCATTTTTACTTCTTCCAACTATATATATATATATATATATATATATATATATATATATATATATATATATATATATATATATATCAGCAAATATCTAATATACATTAGAATGCTTCCTCAAAGCAAAGATGAACCTTTTTGTGTCCTGAGCTTTTTGTGGCAATCTGATGAAGTCTATGAACCTTTTCTTGGAATTCTTTTTTGAAATAAATCAATTTAGTTTTAAATAATTAAAGGAATTGTTAAATTTCACTTAGAGATTAGTGAAAAAATATATGCATGTATATTTATTCATCTCCTATCCAAATTTATTGATTCCCTAAAAATCAAGAAGTCCAGGTAAAAAATCTTTGCCTTAGAACACCATATAAATTTAATTTATGATCACTGATGGTGATACTATTATCATTTTTAAAATGACAGCAATAATGATAAATGGAGCACATATTACAAATTTTATAAAATATTTTTATTCCTGCTTGTCCTTCATTCTCAAAGAAGACCATGACATCAGGAAGGTGATATCCTGATTTGCAAGTGAATTGGATTTAAGTGAGGCAGGGTTATACTGACAGGAAACATCTAGTTTTTTCTACCCCAAATAGGAATTTTTTTAACATATAAACTATCTACAGCTGCAATCCAACTGAATCTATTAAAAAGTAAATGAGATTAGGTTGTAACAATTTGTTTTTATTGATTTCATGTTGGCTTCTATTGCTTATTTCACTCTTTTCCATATCCTTGACAACCATGTTACAATTCCTTTCTCAAAGGTGGTCAAAGATCACTATCAAACTTATTGAAAGTTGATATGTTCTGGACTCTATCATATTCTCCTTTTTGAAATTTTTAGCATTTGTACTTGACTTTGGTAATGCTTCTTAATGCGTAGAGACTAATAACTTCTTCAAGATATACTTCTGATATGCTAAAGATGCCTAACAAAACAGATTTTAAAAAATAAAAACACTAGGTTCAGCACAAGTGTCAACATTGGTACCATCTGCTGATTCAATGCTTGTAAAATATGCAAATTACATGAATATATCAAAGCCTCATTAATGGGAATATATATATAGCTTTTCAGAGAAGGGGTTAACCTGTAACTGCTACAAGCAAAAAACAGGCTGTTCAACAGCCCCAAAACACAACAGTTGGTTATGTGTAAATTCCTAAGAAATAAGTAAACAGTTCATTTAAATAACAGCAAAGCCTAAGCTCAATAAAATTCTTCTCTGGAGTCATTAACTGTTCATAAAATCTGTTAAGTAGCTTTAGGAAATTTTTGTGCTGCTACTTTGTAGCTCTTTTTTTGATAAAGGACCCTTGAGTATAATTATTCATATAATAGATGACTCACACTCTGCCAGGCAAGGTAAGAAAGAATATATGTATATGTGTGTGTGTGTGTGTGTGTGTGTGTGTGTAGATAATACATGTATCTATACATGTACATGAATATATGTATGTATGTATATACTTACAGTTTTCTTTTTTATATTTCTTTTAATATTAATAAACTAATAATTTTTATATTAATAGTATTTTATTTTTTCCAATTACATGTAGGGATAGTTTTCAACATTCATTTTTTTTAGTTTTTTTTTTTGCAAGGCAATAGAGTTAATTGGCTTGCCCAAGGCCACACAGCTAGGTAATTAGTGTCTGAGGTTGGATTTGAACTCAGGTCCTCCTGACTCCAGGGCCGGTGCTCTATCCACTGCGCCACCTAGCCACCCCTTCAACATTCATCTTGGTAACATTTTCTCCCTCCCTCCATTCACACCTCCCCAAGATGATAGAGGTTATATATGTACAGTCATGATAACAATATTTTCATATTATCCATGCTTATATGCATATTTTTTCTTGTGAGCAGCTACTTTCTACTTTGGTAGGGTGTGATCCATCCCTCTATACACATACACACACACACACACACACACACACACACACACACACACACACACACAGACACACTTGCAGAAAAGCACAAATACCCTATCTTTGCTAAGGAAATATTTTCTCATTATTAGCATTTCTCAGTATTAGCATAATACTAAAGAGCTACAAGATATTACAGCAACTTTGAAAATTTACCTGACTTAATTTTAAGCTCTTGCAATGTAATGAACGTTCTTACAATTGTTCCTGTTGAATATGTATTTTTCAAATTATGTTTCTTTATATTAGAAAGCAATTAGACTCACTATGTGCAAGCAATATATTTTAGAGCTGAGGATAAGAAGAAAAATAAGAAACAGTTCCTCTCTTTAATTAACTTATGATCTAATTGAATGGATAGACAGGAAAAAGGAAAATAGAGCAATAATACAAAATTACATATGCTAAATAAGTGCTTTGTCATTTAGACTGCAGTTTTTAAGCTTTTTTTTTGCTTAGGATTCCTTTACACTCTTGAAAGTTATTGAGAAGCTGTCAAAAAAGTTTTTCATTTATGGGTTATTGGTTATCAGTTGCTTTTCAGTCATGTTCAACTCTTTATGACCCAATTTAGGGTATTGACAAAGGTGCTGGAATGATTTGCTATTTCCTTCTCCCACCATATGTATCAATATTTACCATATTAAAAGTTAAAATGTCTTAGTATTATTATGAAAAGAATTTTCACATCATGGACTCCCTTGAAATAATCTCTGTGATCCTTGCAATTCCACATTTTGAGAATATCTCTTATAAGTTATCACTACTATAATTACAGAGAAGGTATTAATCTTGGAAGAAGGGAGAGTTTTCACCTGGGAATTTCCTATTCCAAAGAAATCACAGATGCAATTATATCCAGTTTCTATCCCTATCTTAATCATTGTTTCCTATCAAAAAACTTATACAAGAGGAAGCAAAAAATAAATAAAATTCAGAAAATTCCTAAATGCTCATCTCCTTTCACTTCACTTCATACTTAAAAACTTAGAAATGTGTCAAATGGAAATCGATGCAGACAAAATCAGATTCCAAAAGAATTTATTTTAAAGGAAAACAATAAATATTCCTTCAGCATTTCATTCCAAGACTATGATAAACTTAATGTCTCTAATAGAAACCAGTCACCAATTTAAACACCTCTGAAATAGAAGGTATCCATACTGAATAGCTTCAAAATCCTATTTTATATGAAATTCATGGAAGGGGAGAATCTAACCTAAATCTCTGCTGAATAGCTTTAGAATCATACTCTACACCAAAAGAATAAAATCTATATTATATTTCAATGGGTCAAGGAACCTTAGGAATTTAAAAGAAATTTCATAATCTGAAATTTGACAAGGATACATGAGGTAGGCCCCATAAGTAATATCATTGATTTTTAACAGATATTCCAGGACTTATTTATCCAAATGAATCTTTCATTTTAAATCATTTTTCGATTCAATTGATCAAGTTTTCATTACGCACCTACTACACACGCATAGCCAAAGGTAGTAATGGTTTGGCAGATAGAATCTCAGAGTCAGGAAGACCTTGGGTTCAAGTCCTGTTTCTGAAAAAATAGTGTCTATATAACTCTGGACAAGCCTCAGGGTCTCAGATGGCTCTGTAAGATTATGATCGGCATTACTGAAGCAAGTTTCTTCATTAGGACTTCCTTATATGGATGAAAGCACATATCTGAAATCCCTGAATGGTAGAAGATATTAGGTGCTGGGAATGGAGAGACAATAGTGAATAATTATTCCTAACCTAATAGAGCATATATTCTCTCAAGAGGTATATAATATGTAAAGACAGGATCATCATTAATATAGGCAAAATCATTTGAGTGGGGAAGGGAGAACAAACAACTGTGTGGATCAGGGAAGATTGAACTGAGCTGAAACTTGAAAGAAGCCTAAGTTTCCATGAGGTAGGGATGAGGAATGAGAGTTTTTCAGAGACAGGGCCATTTGTGCAAAGCAATACATAGAATGGTGGGTCTGGGAAAGAGCAAATAAGCAACTTTGATGGGAATGTAACATATTTGAAGGAGAATAATGTGAAATAAATTTGCAAGGACAGGCTTAAAGCAAATTGTGGTTTTGTCTAACTGATAAGGTTTGCAAAGTGCTTTATAAATATCACCTTGTTTTATCCTCACAGCATGAAACGATGCTATTATCTTCATTTTATAGATGAGGAAATTGAAACTTAGGGACTTACCTAGGGTCATATAGTTAGTAAATATCAGAGATAAGATTTGAACTTAAGTTTTCCTGTCTCAAATTCCAACTCTCCACTCACTGCTCTACTCAACTGCTTTAAATATCAGCAAATTTTAGTGTTTTGTCTTCTGGGCAAAGGGAGTCACTGAATATTCTTGAGCAGAGGAATGGCATGGTCAGACCTTTAGGAGCATTATTTTGTCAGTTAGATGGGAAAAATGGAATCCAATTAAAATAATATTGGAAATACAAGTTTGAACTAGATTTGTGTCTATGTGAGTGGAAAGAATGGGATGAATGTAAGATAAATTGTGGGTGCAGAATCATTAAGACTTGACAACTTACTGGATTTGTGGAGGGTATTTAAAGGTGAGAGTAATTCTGAGGTGACCAGAAAGAAAATGGTGTCCTTTGAACAAATCATGAAATTTGGAGGAAATATGGACTGGAAGTTAGTGAAACAAGAGATCAATTTAAGAAATTTATGAGTTTTGATTTTGTAAATGCTGAATTTGTGATGTTCATAAGACATCTAGGTAATGATGTCTAGGAAGTTGAAAATTTGAGATTGGAGTTCTGGAGAAATATATCTATATCTATATATGTCTATGTATGTGTGTATGAGTGCATATGTATATATGTGTGTGTATTTAGGTCATCTGCATAGAAATAATCATTGGACATGTGGGACAGGAAAGAAACTGTATAACAAGAAAAGAAATGAGATCCAGGATAAAGTACTGAGGGACATTCCCTCAGATACAAGACATTGTTGAGAATCCCCAACCAGAATTACTCAGTTTAGTCAATCACTCTCTTCACAGGATATGCCTTTGAAGGACTTTTGATTGTGTTCCAAATGAAATCTGCCTACAGAGAATTAATATATTTTTCCAGTATTGAAGAAATACAAAAGAACACATTGTATGTTCTTAAAGTAATCTTTTTAAAGTTTTATTTTGTTTTGTTTTTAAATGTTTTTAAAAGTCTTTTGTTTTTATACCACATTAGTTTTCAAATATATTCTTGTTCTATAGCCAATAAACCTTGTGAAAACAATTGCAAAAGAGCAGTTTCAGAACTGTTTTGCTCAAAGTCAACTTTGCTACAATACTACATAATTCTCCAAAGTAATGACTTTAGAGGAACCAATACTCATGTGGGTTTCTATGCCTTGATAGGTTTGTTAAAAGGTAAATCATATTAAGATGCAGGCAATTAGGAGACTTTTGGTCCACACACAAATACTACCAAGGAAATATTTGAGGGAAAGGGGAAACAGATGTAAACAGGATCATTACTGAATGAGGTAAATGGATCTACCATAGGAAAGTTTGCTGCCTTGGAAGAGATGCCTTTGAAAAGTCAAATGAGTTGACAGTATGTCACATGTAAATGAAGATACAATACACTGTTAAATCAGCATATTAATGATAAAGGTTTTTGATATGGGGTATTCTATATAAGGTCAAGAACTGATAGCATGACAACATTTCTAGCAGCCAATGAATCTTTGAGAAGGTTGGATGAGGAGTCCTGTTTGAATGGGCAAGAACATGACAATTGATATATAAATAATAATAATAATAGTAAAAGAAATCAGTGTTATGTTAATGAACCAATAAGAAAATGTTGTAACTATCTTATATAAATGTAAGACTAATTATATTAATGAACAAGTAAGTAACTCTAAGGACAATGTCTGATTGAGCTATAATAAGATAAAATAAAACACAGGATTTATGTGTCAGTGATTACTAAATATTTTATGTAGTTCTAGGTTAAATGAGCAGGAAGTATATATATTATATATATTAGTTCCCTTATTTAAGCTCATTTAACTCTCTAAACCTCCAAGAAAGGTATTATATACTAGATGTAGAAAATTGTATCTGAATCTAGAGGACCAATAAAAGCTAAGATCAATATGGATATACCAGCATCCCATAAGAATTAACACCAGAAAAATCTTATCTGTAAAAAGTTCAGGTGGCACTATTTTCCCCCTTGAGTTCCCACAGTAGGGACACAAACTGACTCACAGGCTTGTGCCTAGGCCTTTTGATAGACTTCAGTGGATACAGAGACCCTGCCTGAAAAATTGTCCCTGACCTCGCTCAGCAAGCAAAAACTAATTCAGAGCATTCAAGAAATGTAAAGGATTAGAGTCAAAGAAGAATGTAGGAAAGGGAGAATAGCATTTGAAAGACAGTAGTAGTAAAGGGGTCAGTGATGCAGTTGAACCCATCCCTGTCTACGTATAGTACACTCAGTTCAGGGATACAAGCCTCTGAAAGATATTATACACACACAGACACACACACACACACACAGACACACACACACACACGTGAATATCTAAACAAAAAAAAGTATAGAAGGACTTAAGGAAAGTGAGAAAGGAGGTAGAAGGAAGGACCTTCAAAGAATATTATGTATCCATTGCATTTATCCTAAGAGAAGAGACGTGAATTTGTATGGAGATCTGGCACCCAAGACTGAAGAGACATGGACACAGAAATGAGATGCTGTGACCTTTGTAGAAGAAAATATTAATGGAAAGGACAGTATAGACAATTGCATGGTACAATTTAAGACAATTAAGAATAATTTCTAAAATAAAGAACTATTTCTAATGTTTCTTCTGGAATGAATTCATACTTTTAAGACCAAATGGGGGAGGGGGAGAGGACGGATGAAAGAGTAAGATCTATTAAGTCAGTAAGATAAAATTTGATTTGAAGAAAGCTCAAATCTGGCACTTCAGAAGCTCTTACTTCATAAGAAATATAGATTATAGAAGGAATTAATAAAGAGGTAGCTCACGAGCCTAAGAACAATACATTACATTTCTTATACAAAACTATGCAGTTATCAGAGAAAAATATATCCCTAAGAACCTACATCAATATGTAATGATTAATAACATTAATATCATATCAGTAATTAAGAATAGAAACAAGCCAAAATAGTACAAAAGATAAAATAAGGAACATTCTTGAAAATTAGAAGAGAAATTAATAAATTAAAAAACAAAAAGATTATAAAACTAATAAACATAAGCAAAAGTGATTCTTTGAAAATAATAATAAAAATTGATGAGCATTTTATCAACCTGATTAAGGAGAAAATCAAATGAACAAAATGAATGAGGTGAAAACTCAGCAGAGAAATAAAAAGGAATCATCAGAACAAATATAAGGATGATTCAAAATTAGGGGAAAATGAACTTAATCATATTTTTAAGATTATCCAAAAACACATTATAACAATCAATGTAGAAAATGCTTCTTAAAAGGTGCAGTTACACTAAAAACAAGGTAGAGGCCTTTTTTTAATGTTTTCTGCAGTTATAAGTTTAGCCGTTGTAAAAAATATTGTCTAAAATCATATATAATACTCTTCTCACTAAATAAAAGGCAAAAATGAAGGTATATTCTTTCCTTACTGTTAATCTATATATTACTGGAAATGTTAGTAAGAACAGTAGTACAATTTACTTAAATATAGGCAAAGAAGAAACAAAACAATTCTTGTTGACATGTTTCACTTAGAAAAATCCTAGGGAATCTACAAAGGAATTAATTGAGACAATAGATTCAACAAAGTAGCAGGACACAAAGTAAACCTGCAAAATATTTTTCCTATATAATAATCCTAATCCTAATCCTAATAACAATAATAGACTAACAGGAAAATTTCATTCAAAATTCTCCCCAAATGCATAAAATACCTGGGATTCAACATAACAAAGCATATTCAGGAGTTCCATAGATAAAAATGCAAAATATTTATTAAAAAATAAAGAACAATTTAAACAACTACAGCAATTTTCAGTGCTCATATGGATAGGACAATATAATGAAAATCATGCCAAAACCTGAATTAAGTTAAAGATCAAATAGAAAACAATCAAAATTTATTTCAAGAAAAAGAAGAATATTGAAGAAGAAAATTTAAAAGGAGTTAAAGGGAAAGTGCATATTCAGATGTTAAGCTATAATATAAAACAGTAATTATTAAATTATTTGATGCTGGTTAAGAATAGAAAAATTCTCAATGGGAATAAATAAGAAAAGGAAAAAATCAGAAATAATTTAACTCAGTAGCCCAATGTGCAAAAGAGAAAATGGATAACATGGATTACATAAAATTGCAAGAGAATGTAATTATCATAAGAAAGGAAACTATCAATTGGGGAAATATTTATATCAAATATCTCCAATATTGATTATGTACTCAAAACATATGGCAAGGAGCATAATCTACATGTAGGCATGTTACATATATTACATAAACATAGATACAAAAATATACAAACATACATATACCAAGAGCCATTGCTCAATAATGTCAGAAAATATGGGCAAAAGTTCTCAAAAGAACAGTTATCTATTAACAAACATATGAAAGAATGTTCTACCTTATAACGATCAGATTTTCAAAAATTATAAAATAAGGTCAATGTTGGTGGACTTGTAGAAATAAGGGTTACAAAAAGGTAAGTTAGTAGGGCTGTCATTTACTAAAAAGAAATTGTGAAGCATTTCAGACTTATTTGAAGAATGTGAACAAGATGTGCATATTCTTTGACCTAGAGACTCTAGTGCCAAGTATATCCCCTTAATATATAGTGTATAAGTATATATACTCAAATGATAAAAGGGATAATTACCAAAATATTTATATCAAATCTTTTTGTAATAGAAAAAAAGTCACGATACTTAATTGTAATGAAAAAATCACTGTAGTGGAACAAATGAGTGTGATCCATATGGAGAAGCTTGGGACTCTATACTTGATCAAAAGTAGAGTAAATAAAACCAGTATGATAATATTCGCAATGATAAAAAAAAAAGGAAATGGAAAGAACATGACCAAAAACTGTGAAATTACAATGGCCAAACTTATGACTGTAGAAAACATTATAAAAGCATCTCCTTCCCATACTTTTAAAATGAGATTTGGGATTATAAAGTGTAGGACAATGTAGAAAATGTCAGATTTTTTTCATGTGTTGGTTGTTGCGATACTGTTTCCCCCTCCAGCCCCAATTTAATTTTCTTTGTTTTAAAGGATGACCCTTTAAAGGATGACTCTAGGAAAAGAGGTGAAGTAAAGACAAGAGAT